>NC_138293.1:85815000-85860000 GCF_965601325.2 Salmo salar | reverse complement strand
ATATATGGATTTTTCCCGCTTTCTATTTTTTCTCTCTCCAAAAAAACACATTCTGTGACGTGCTCAGTTTTTTGGCGGCATGAAGCTTTCTTTAGACCAATGAAATTGCCGAACGGGTTAAGGTCAAACAACTTTTTTGTTTACTGTTTAGATTAAATCGAGCGCTCTCAAACTTCCCATCATTCTGATTACGGTAGTCATTTTGTCACCCTCATCATGGCAAAGACACGGAGAAATGCATATGATGCAGCTTTCAAATTGAAGGCGATTGATCTGGCTGTTGGAAAAGGAAATAGAGCTGCTGCACGGGAGCTTGGTCTTAATGAGTCGATGATAAGACGTTGGAAACAGCAGCGTGAGGAATTGACTCAGTGCAAAAAGACAACTAAAGCTTACTGCTAATGTTTTATTTTTTGTTACAAGCCGTGTTTCGTTAAAGCCTATTTATTTTTGTTACAAGCCGTGTTTCGTTAAAGCCTATTTATTTTTGTTACAAGCCGTGTTTCGTTAAAGCCTATTTATTTTTGTTACAAGCCGTGTTTCGTTAAAGCCTATTTATTTTTGTTACAAGCCGTGTTTCGTTAAAGCCTGTGTAAAGTTCATTTGTTTCATTGTACCGGTAGGCACCTGCGGCTTATAGACATGTGCGGCTTATTTATGTTCAAAATAATATATATTTTTAAATTCAGTGGGTGCGGCTTATATTCAGGTGCGCCCAATAGTCCGGAAATTACGGTACTCCTGGATGCAACCGCATTGTCAGATTTTAAAATAGCTTTATGGAGAAAGCTAATTTTTCAATATTCTGAGTACATAGCTCAGCCATCACAGCGAGCTATACAGACACCCGCCAAGTTCGGGGCAACCTAAACTCAGAATAAGTATTAGAAATATTCTCTTACCTTTGCTGATCTTCGTCAGAATGCACTCCCAGGACTGCTACTTCCACAAGAAATGTTGTTTTTGTTCGAAATAATACAAATTTATGTCCAAGTACCTCCGTTTTGTTTGTGCGTTCAGAGCACTATCCAAAGGCAAAACGCGCGAGCGTGGTACCAGAGACGAAAAGTCAAAATGTTCCATTACCGTACTTAGAAGCATGTCAAACGCTGTTTAAAATCAATCTTTATGGTATTTTTTACGTAAAATTGCGATAATATTCCAACCGGACAATAGCGTATTCATTGAAGGAGAAAAATAAGGAACGGCGCAGTTGCGGGACCGAGCATATCCAATCTCTTTGTCCCCAGGCAGTCCACTCAGTAACTGAGCTCCTATTATCTGCCCAGTAACAGGAGAAAGCTGAAACAACTTTCTGAAGGCTTTTGACAGCCAATGGAAGCCTTAGGGAGTGCAACGTAACCCCACAGATACTGTAGTTTCGAAAGGGACTAGAAAGAACTACAATTCTCAGATCCTCCACTTCCTGGATGACTTTGTCTCAGGTTTTTGCCTGCCATATGAGTTCTGTTATACTCAGACACCATTCAAACAGTTTTAGAAACTTCAGTGTGTTTTCTATCCAAATCTACCAATTATATGCATATTCTAGTTTCTAACCTGTTTAAATTGGGTACATTTTTCATCCGGCCGTGAAAATACTGCCCCCTAGCCCAGACAGGTTAAGAACAAATTCTTATTTTCAATGACGGCCTAGGGAACGGTGGGTTAACTGCCTTGTTCAGGGGCAGAACGACAGATTTTTACCTTGTCAGCTCGGGGATTCGATCTTGCAACCTTTCGGTTACTAGTCCAACGCTCTGACCACTAGGCTACCTGCCACCTTTATCCCCAACAAGTGACTTTCATGAAAACATATCTCTGGTGGGAAAATGCACAGGTTTTTATGCAGATTTTTTTTTTTTTATAATCCCATGAAAATCTGTCGCCAATTGGATAGGAGACGAAGTGAAGTTTGCCTCTTAGCCTCCAACCACAGAGCTAATCTAGGAGTTAACCTAGCTTCAGACAGTAATATGAAGTACTCTAAAACTAACTCAGTGCTCTCTCCTGTGTCTATAGCCTCTGAGCGTCTGACAGAGGAGCAGGCTGAGGACCTGATCTCCTGGATGAGGAACAATCTGGGAAACAGAGTCACCAACATCAAGGTACTGTTACCCTACCATCACTATCTACACTAGTCTACCAACATCAGGGTACTGTTACCCTACCATCACTATCTACACTAGTCTACCAACATCAAGGTACTGTTACCCTACCATCACTATCTACACTAGTCTACCAACATCAGGGTACTGTTACCCTACCATCACTATCTACACTAGTCTACCAACATCAGGGTACTGTTACCCTACCATCACTATCTACACTAGTCTACCAACATCAGGGTACTGTTACCCTACCATCACTATCTACACTAGTCTACCAACATCAGGGTACTGTTACCCTACCATCACTATCTACACTAGTCTACCAACATCAGGGTACTGTTACCCTACCATCACTATCTACACTAGTCTACCAACATCAGGGTACTGTTACCCTACCATCACTATCTACACTAGTCTACCAACATCAAGGTACTGTTACCCTACCATCACTATCTACACTAGTCTACCAACATCAGGGTACTGTTACCCTACCATCACTATCTACACTAGTCTACCAACATCAAGGTACTGTTACCCTACCATCACTATCTACACTAGTCTACCAACATCAGGGTACTGTTACCCTACCATCACTATCTACACTAGTCTACCAACATCAAGGTACTGTTACCCTACCATCACTATCTACACTAGTCTACCAACATCAGGGTACTGTTACCCTACCATCACTATCTACACTAGTCTACCAACATCAGGGTACTGTTACCCTACCATCACTATCTACACTAGTCTACCAACATCAGGGTACTGTTACCCTACCATCACTATCTACACTAGTCTACCAACATCAGGGTACTGTTACCCTACCATCACTATCTACACTAGTCTACCAACATCAAGGTACTGTTACCCTACCATCACTATCTACACTAGTCACCAACATCAGGGTACTGTTACCCTACCATCACTATCTACACTAGTCTACCAACATCAGGGTACTGTTACCCTACCATCACTATCTACACTAGTCTACCAACATCAGGGTACTGTTACCCTACCATCACTATCTACACTAGTCTACCAACATCAGGGTACTGTTACCCTACCATCACTATCTACACTAGTCTACCAACATCAAGGTACTGTTACCCTACCATCACTATCTACACTAGTCACCAACATCAGGGTACTGTTACCCTACCATCACTATCTACACTAGTCTACCAACATCAGGGTACTGTTACCCTACCATCACTATCTACACTAGTCTACCAACATCAGGGTACTGTTACCCTACCATCACTATCTACACTAGTCTACCAACATCAGGGTACTGTTACCCTACCATCACTATCTACACTAGTCTACCAACATCAGGGTACTGTTACCCTACCATCACTATCTACACTAGTCTACCAACATCAGGGTACTGTTACCCTACCATCACTATCTACACTAGTCTACCAACATCAGGGTACTGTTACCCTACCATCACTATCTACACTAGTCTACCAACATCAGGGTACTGTTACCCTACCATCACTATCTACACTAGTCTACCAACATCAGGGTACTGTTACCCTACCATCACTATCTACACTAGTCTACCAACATCAGGGTACTGTTACCCTACCATCACTATCTACACTAGTCTACCAACATCAGGGTACTGTTACCCTACCATCACTATCTACACTAGTCTACCAACATCAGAGGTACTGTTACCCTACCATCACTATCTACACTAGTCTACCAACATCAGGGTACTGTTACCCTACCATCACTATCTACACTAGTCTACCAACATCAGGGTACTGTTACCCTACCATCACTATCTACACTAGTCACCAACATCAGGGTACTGTTACCCCTACCATCACTAATCTACACTAGGTCTACCAACATCAGGGTACTGTTACCCTACCATCACTATCTACACTAGTCTACCAACATCAAGGTACTGTTACCCTACCATCACTATCTACACTAGTCACCAACATCAGGGTACTGTTACCCTACCATCACTATCTACACTAGTCTACCAACATCAAGGTACTGTTACCCTACCATCACTATCTACACTAGTCTACCAACATCAGGGTACTGTTACCCTACCATCACTATCTACACTAGTCTACCAACATCAGGGTACTGTTACCCTACCATCACTATCTACACTAGTCTACCAACATCAGGGTACTGTTACCCTACCATCACTATCTACACTAGTCTACCAACATCAGGGTACTGTTACCCTACCATCACTATCTACACTAGTCTACCAACATCAGGGTACTGTTACCCTACCATCACTATCTACACTAGTCTACCAACATCAGGGTACTGTTACCCTACCATCACTATCTACACTAGTCTACCAACATCAGGGTACTGTTACCCTACCATCACTATCTACACTAGTCTACCAACATCAGGGTACTGTTACCCTACCATCACTATCTACACTAGTCTACCAACATCAGGGTACTGTTACCCTACCATCACTATCTACACTAGTCTACCAACATCAGGGTACTGTTACCCTACCATCACTATCTACACTAGTCTACCAACATCAGGGTACTGTTACCCTACCATCACTATCTACACTAGTCACCAACATCAGGGTACTGTTACCCTACCATCACTATCTACACTAGTCTACCAACATCAGGGTACTGTTACCCTACCATCACTATCTACACTAGTCTACCAACATCAGGGTACTGTTACCCTACCATCACTATCTACACTAGTCTACCAACATCAGGGTACTGTTACCCTACCATCACTATCTACACTAGTCACCAACATCAGGGTACTGTTACCCTACCATCACTATCTACACTAGTCTACCAACATCAGGGTACTGTTACCCTACCATCACTATCTACACTAGTCTACCAACATCAGGGTACTGTTACCCTACCATCACTATCTACACTAGTCTACCAACATCAAGGTACTGTTACCCTACCATCACTATCTACACTAGTCTACCAACATCAAGGTACTGTTACCCTACCATCACTATCTACACTAGTCTACCTGTACCATGATCACTATAACCCAGTAGGGAATGGTCCAGGGCCTCTTCCGTGGTCTTGTGTGACTGACTTGATCCAGCCTATATATACAGTAACTACTGGCTAACTGGACTTTGATACTGTATGTAAGAATCAGTCAATTTGTAAGGTTTACTTTGTTTGTCTGTGACTGCTCATTCTTCACCTTTGACCCCCTGACCTCCAGGTGACCCCTCGTCTGGACACCCACCCAGCCATGATCACGGTGCTGGAGATGGGTGCCGCACGCCACTTCCTGCGTACCCAGCAGATGGCCCGCAGCACAGAGGAGAGGGCCCAGATACTACAGCCCACCCTGGAGATCAACGCTGGGTACAGGGGGGGGGGGGGGGGGATCTCTAAATCAAGGCGTTTTATGTGCAAATCCATAAATTTTAAATTTTATTTGTCACATGCACAAGTGAAATGCTTAACTTGTAAGCCCTTCCCAACAACGCAGTATTCAATGTCAAAATAGTATTGTGTTGATTTGTGCTTGTCTCCTGCTCTCCCTTTCCTCTGTAGTCATGACCTCATCAAGAAGATGCACTCACTGAAGGAGTCCGACTCTGCACTCGCACAACTGCTGCTAGAGCAGGTAGATCACACTGTCCTGGATCACGCTGTCCTGGATCACGCTGTCCTGGATCACGCTGTCCTGGATCACGCTGTCCTGGATCACACTCCTTACACTTTGGGGTCTGAAGGTGTAAATGGAATGGGCCCAAACCCTGGCTGAGACCATTCCATTTACAATGTAATTTCAGTTTACTTCCTGAATTGTACTGAATTGAAATGGAATTTACTCTCAACACTGGTTGAGAGACAAACATTATCAGCATTTTTAAAAACATGGTAGTTAGATTCTCTGGAAATGGGACTCTCTGAGCTTAATGGAAATCTGTTTCACTCTCATACCTGTTGTGTTCCGACTCCTAGATGTCAAACTAAGATGAAGCCTTTAGACGGTGGTATTATATCTGTCTTGCATGTGTCTCTAACCCGTGCCCCTTCTGATCCTTGACCTCAAGATCTACGACAACGCCATGATCGCAGCGGGCCTCAACGACGATCCCCGACCCATGATTGCCCGCCTCAACGACCTGCTGACCAGAGCGCTGGAGAAACACTGAGACGCAGAGACGTCACGGCCGTCACCTGTAGGGCCTATAGACACTACAGTCACTGCCTGGTTCAACTCCCCATCTCCGCAACCCTCCTACTGGTCAGGTCACTGTAGGCCCTACATAGACATGTGACCTGGCTCTACATGCTGCAGATACTACCCCCATCAACAACACACTGCTCTGGTGGCCTTTCCACATTCAGGCCTGCCCATCTATACCCCAGAAAAGTCCCTTCAATACCAACGGACTGTTCGAGGAGAGCAGGGAGGCTTTGGCCTGCTCTGAGACCTGAAAATGGAGTAGACGGACACGACTCAAGCTGTGGATTTGTGTGTTGCTCCGACTCTCCAGCAGTGGTTATTCATGTTGTGTGTGTGATGACCGAGATATTTATAAGACTGTGCCATGAGCAGAGTGGAAACCCCAGATCTGAAGAATGGGTTAGGGCTTTGTAAAGGAAGTCTTATTGACATTGGGACTGGTGTAATAATTGTACACATTTCCATGACCATACTTCCTACATGACCGTTCAATACAATGTTACTGTTGGCTCTATTTCTTCCTCTTTTACTTTTTGTCATCTTGATTCAGGTTCCTATTTTCCTCCCAGCTGTTCCTCAGATATGATGGTTGGCAATCCCAATATTTGAGCCATAGATTCCTGTCCTTCAGAGAAGAATACTGAAACTGACTGTAAAGACTCATTTTACAATTAGATGTGTTGCTGGGAGAGATTTGTACAAGTTGTATATTACCATCTGTATGTGGAATTTGACATGTCTTAATTCAGTGCTCAAATTATCCACCCAATATTTTTTTTTGTACCTGTTAACAATGGCTGACATCGAAGAATGAGCGCTTCTAATACCCAGATTGTAATGATGATACTGATGTATTGTGAATAAAACACATTTACTGAACCCTGTGGATTGACCCCCCGTTTATATCTGGTGCTAACATGTGTAATGCGTCCTGTAGGCACACGGTCTAGCTGGATGTCTCATGTAAACAGATCTGGATTAGGCAACCATTTAAGGCTGGGATTCAATCCATTCCGTATTATAGCACAATATTTTACAGGTAATTTCTGATTGAGTCAATCTGCAGAGATTACCGTAAATGCGATATCCGTGGACGTAGAGGAAAATGCCTTTAAAAGCTGAATTGGTGGCTGTCCAGCCTGCTGCTCTATGGAGTGAATGTATCTAAAAAATATCACACTCAAATAAGTGGGACCAGGAAAAATAAGACATTTTAATACCATGTGTAGATGAGGCAAAGCATCATCAGATAGTGATGGGATCTCCACCCTTGCCGAAGCACTTTCTCAAAAAATGCTTCGGCAAGATTAAAACCTGTGACAGCTCTTTTTGTAATCCATCCACCTGACAGGTGTAGCATATCAAGAGGCTGATTAAACAGCATGATCAATACACAGATGCACCTTGTGCTGGGAACACAATTCCACAGATGTCTCAAGTTTTGAGGGAGTGTGCAACTGGCATGGTGACTGCAGCAATATCCACCAGAGCATGAAATGTTCAGTTCTCTACCATAAACTGTCTCCAATGTCGTTTTATATATTTTGGCAGTACGTGTGACCAGCCTCACAACCGCAGACCACGAGTAACCACGCCAGACCAGGACCTCCACATCTGGCTTTTTCACCTGCGGGATTGTCTGAGGGGAGGAGTATTTCTGTCTGTAATAAAGCCCTTCTGTGGGGACAAACTCATTTTGATTGGCTGGGCCTGGCTGCCAAGTGGGTGGGCCTATGGCTGCACTACTGCTCAGTTATGTGAAATCCATAGATTAGGGCCTAATGAATGTATTTCTTATATGAACTGTAACTCAGTCAAATCTTTTAAATTGTTGCATGTTGCGTTTATATTTTGGTTCAGTGTAGATTAGAAATGTGATTAGTTAAGAATGTTGGGTAAGGTTGGAAAACAAGTCGCTACCAGGATTTGAACTGGTAACCTTGCGAGTCACAACCTGCATTTAACACCCTCCATCCACATCCAACCTACCTTCTTAAAAGCATTTATTTTATCTGACCTTCATCTGTAAACTGGTCATGGCTAGAAGGGATCCAGCTTTTGTCAGAATTTACTTGTCGTTGCAGGTTTAGGAGAATTAGGTTAAGAAAAGGGTTAGGGTTAGCTCAAATTCAAAAAATAAATACAACAAAATTACTTTTGACAAAAGCTGGATCCCGTATAAACATGACCCTGTAAACTCCATCCACTGACATGCCACTCTACACACTGAGCTTTCATCCAACCAATCAACTTAGTTCTGCCTTTGAGGCAGAGCTTCTCTGAGTACAAAATTGTGGCCAGGGCCACCTTGTTGCCAAATGTTGTCGAACGTTGCAGATAGAAATATCATTAATTGAGCTGATGTGATTCCTTAGTCTACATGTCAGAGGCATGTTTGTTCTACATAGATAGCCCATTTATATATGAACCCAAAACATTGGGTCCTGCTGAACGTGACCCATGATTCATGTCAGCTTTCTATTGTCTAGTGCTGCTCTGTAATGAGCCTTGTATTGAATCCTGCCCTGAATGATAAACTCCTGTGCAGAATTCCAAGGCTCTTTCTCAATTATTCTTTCCTCAGTTCTTTGTGTCCTCTCTCCTCGCCTAATTTAACACCCTCCAGCCTCCCTCCCTGACCCTTGAACCAACTCCAGCCTCCCTCCCTGACCCTCCAATGCTAAATTGTAATTATTTTGCCACTATGGCCTATTTATTGCCTTACCTCCCTAATCTTACTACATTTGCACACACTGTACATAGATTTTTCTATTGTGCTATTGACTGTACGTTTGTTTATGTGTAACTCTGTTGTTTGACACCCTGTGTAGAGCTATGGCATTGCAAGCCACATCCAACCTCCAATTTAGTGAAAAATAAATCTCACCACGGCACGTCTTGAAAACACATCTTTACTGCGTTTTTAAAGTAGTACAGACATTTTGACATCTTAGCCCACAGTGTTGGGCTTGAGAGATGGAGAATAACCAAAAATTCAAGACTTGTATCTTCCGGGTAGCTGCTCAAGCGGACAGCGTTGGTTGGTTAGTGTTGGTTGTACTGTTTCTGTTAAAAAGGTTAAATAGTTCAGGTGAGAGGGTTGCCATGGCTACGTCCTCGCCAGCGTCCCAGCGCTGCTCTCGAGTAATGCCCATCGCCATCCCATATTTCCACACCTCTAGAGAAGACCCACACCTGTTACCAGGTGCACTAGGCTCCAACCTGGTTAAACCCCCCTCTCACCCCGACCTCCAGGCCCCTCCATAAGGCCCTCTCCCCTGGCCGCTAGGGCCCCAGGTGGTGGGGCCCATCAGGACTGGTTGTCAATGTTGGCCAGGAAGCGCTGGGCCCACCACTCATCCAGATCGATGGGAACAAAGTCTGGGGACGGGGAAAAGGAGGGAGTTAGAGGAGGCCTCAAACATTGGGTTATGGTGCGGCAGCATTAACAAGTGGACCTCAACTTTGTTGTAGGGTGATGATGTGAACCAAGGTCAGAAGCACATTATTGGAACTGGTCAAACATAGATGGTGATTATATTTTAGAAAACTAAAGTAAGAATTCAGTGGTGAAATGACTTAAGGTCCAATGCAGCTGTTTTTATCTCAATATTAAACAATTTCTGGGTAACAATTAAGTACCTTACTGTGACTGTTTTCAATTAAAATGGTCGAAGAGAAACAAAAATAGGTTCTTAGCAAAGAGCAATTTCACAAGGAAGAATTTTGCTCGGACTGTCTGGGAGTGGTCTGAGTGGAGAGGGGAAAACTGAAAACCAGCTGTTATTGGCAGAGAAGTTTGGAACTCTCTTTCTTATTGGTCTATTAACTAATCTACCAGCTGGTGTTGTCACCAGGCAGGCCAAAACAGGCAGTCTTTTCTCATAATTTCAACTGCACTGGGCCTTTAAGACCATGAACAATGACAACTCAGAGGTCATATCAGAACCTTCCAAATGTTCCCCAATATGACTTTCCCAAAACGCCTATTCTCATTGCTAAGAATGAAGACATGATGACTGACACAACCCTACATCACACTGGTTTATGTGGTGGCAGTGCTGTGACAGCCCTAACACACACACAGATGTGACCTGCTGTCCAGGTGACCAAAAGAAGGTGCATCTTTCCATTGGGTGTGAAAATCAGGGGGGTACGGACAGAGGAAGTGGTTTAGTGTCAAGGAAATGTGATGAGGGGGAGAGAATGGAGAACAGATTACAGTGAATGAGTGTTTAAGGGATGAGACTGAAGGAGGAAGGTGGACTCAGGTCAGGACTCACTCTTCATGGCTGGGCTGGGGCTGGTGTCTGAATACTGCACTGGTCCCTGAGCACTGGCACTTCCTGTCTCGTCACTGGCTCCTCCCTCCTCCGCCTGCTGCACTACCTCCTGCCAGGCTGCAACAGCAACACACAGACACAACCTGGATACATGCAGCCTTCAGTAGAATTGAATGTAGGTTCCTTGGGTTTTCTTAGAAATCTATAGATTGTTCTTAGACATGCTTTAGTTTAACATCGCGAATACTACCAGGAGAAACAAAGAAAACAACAATATGAAAGCAGACAGTCATATAGTTGAAATTGGTTAACATAAAATGGGGGGAAACTCACCCTAAGAGTCAGTCAGGCTAAAACATTTTGCAGCTTAAAATGTGTAAAAAGGAAATAACCTTTGAACAAAAGTAGTCCTGCCACGTCACACACACAGTGTAAGGTCCAGTTGGGTGAATTTTACAAAGCATGCCGCGTTTGAAACTTCATTTTAAATAATGCACTCTGTCATGTGGATTTATGAGCGTTCAGTCCACTGGCTCTAATGACCAATATTATCTCACTAGTCCAAATGTTTCAAGTACTAATGTAATAAAATACTAAGTCAAAATGAACCCGTATTGGGGAATGAATGACTGCATAAATTAACCAATGAATGATGAAGGCAAGTTTGCGTTACTATCATTTTACTTAAACATGCTCATAGTGAAGGCAAGATGGAGCTACCATATTAATGAGCCAATCAGATCTATGACAGGCACCTTTCACCATATGGACCTTCACATGACTTACAAGTGTTGAACCAACATGTTGTTTTTTAATGTTACAAGTAACTGGGTGTAACTGTAGTGGCCTAAAATGTGTATTTACTGGTTAATGATCCTGTAAAACTGGTTGCAATCCTCATTTGTAGAACCTCTCTGTAGAAAGCCTAGTAAGAGAAGGGCCTACTTTTTGTCCTTGTCCACTCTGACCAAGGTTATGTAGTTAATGTGCTGCCATTGCAAACTTTCAGTTGGAACGACCTAGTGTGTCACATGGGCAAGGGAGAAATGACTTAACAGGTTACACATGCTGTTTGGCTGGGTAGGTATTTCACATATTTCTAGAAGCCATTGTGTACTACCTTCGTTGGAGGCAGAGTAGATAACTTGACAGACAGACAGACAGACAGACAGACAGACAGACAGACAGACAGACAGACAGACAGACAGACAGACAGACAGACAGGATGGTGCTGGCAGAGGGCTTCAATTTGGGTGTGAGGGTAGTGGAATTCCAGCCAGCTCCCTGAGCTGTGTGCCTGCTATCACTGGTATCAGTGTCAGTGCAGCTGTGTTGCTGAGCCTGGGAGGGAAGACAATCTCCTGGTCCAACCCTGACCCTCACCCTGCCTGTAGTTGGGTGGGAGAACACTGGGAGGGAGGACTAACTCCTGGTCCAACCCTGACCCCCACCCTGCCTGTAGTTGGGTGGGAGAACACTGGGAGGGAGGACTAACTCCTGGTCCAGCCCTGACCCTCACCCTGCCTGTAGTTGGGTGGGAGAACACTGGGAGGGAGGACTAACTCCTGGTCCAACCCTGACCCCCACCCTGCCTGTAGTTGGGTGGGAGAACACTGGGAGGGAGGGGTAGAGGAGAAGTCCTACTGTCACCTCTAAAGGGACACTAGACAGAAAGGAGATGATTTGGAGACTACTCAGACTGTAGATGAGTTGAATAATAATAGTATGGTAATATTATGTTTACCATGGTCAACATTCATCATGTTGAAAGAGAAACACACATTCTTTGTAAAGTGGGTTGTAGGGGCAAGATCAGATCCCAGAGGCCCATTGTCCATTGAAGTCCTCAGTCACAACCATATTAAGTGTACTCGTGAGTGTATTGTAAAAGTAAAATTGCCAAGGTTTGAGGGGCTTGGTCCATTCTAGAAATTGTATTTCTAGGGTCTCACTCCTTTACCTTCATAGATAAACTTGACATTCTCCTGGTGTGCAGAAGTGAAGCCCTCCTTGGGCTGGAGGTCCACCTGTAGAAGAGCTACTGGGGTGTTGTGGTACTTCTTCCCATTCAGGCGGTTAAACACTATCTTGGGTGCAGGAGAGCTGCAGGACAAAAAAAGATGGGCTTAAACATGAAAAACTTTTTGATTTATTTTAAGTGTACACACAATATACCTATAGACCTGTAGTAAATATGACATGATGAAATGGTCTCTAAATAGAGTTTCTTAGGCATGTTTGCTACTGTAGTTAAGGGTCATAAATTACTCAGACTCTACTCTCTCTCTCTCTCAATCATTCATTCATGACAAATAAATTAAAATGTATGCTTCACTCAGAGCAAGGACTAGCTAGATAGGAAGTCAGCCACCTGAACCACATCGGTTACCATACCTTCGAACACAGTAAGGTTTCTATGGTGATAATGAAAGCCCACATGATAAGAATGCAGTATTTTTATTTTATTTATTTGACCTTTATTTAACAGTATGGAGGATGCCATGATGGATATGTTGCAGATTGTGCTTCTCTCAACTCTACTAGATCAGGACCAAATTAGTGAAATATTGCTAAAGATATGATAAACGCCTTATTGTTGCTGTTTATTTGAAACGGGTTATCTTGAAACGTAGTAAACGTGTGAGTAGACAGCAGAGAGCAACTACCAAGAGCTAGCATGTTGCTCAGCTAGCATGTTGCTCAACTAACATGTTGCTCAGCCAGCATGTTGCTCAGCTAGCATGTTGCTCAACTAGCATGTTGCTCAGCCAGCATGTTGCTCAGCTAGCATGTTGCTCAACTAGCATGTTGCTCAGCTAGCATGTTGCTCAGCCAGCATGTTGCTCAACTAGCATGTTGCTCAGCCAGCATGTTGCTCAACTAGCATGTTGCTCAGCCAGCATGTTGCTCAACTAGCATGTTGCTCAGCCAGCATGTTGCTCAGCCAGCATGTTGCTCAACTAGCATGTTGCTCAGCCAGCATGTTGCTCAACTAGCATGTTGCTCAGCCAGCATGTTGCTCAACTAGCATGTTGCTCAGCCAGCATGTTGCTCAGCCAGCATGTTGCTCAACTAGCATGTTGCTCAGCCAGCATGTTGCTCAGCCAGCATGTTGCTCAACTAGCATGTTGCTCAGCCAGCATGTTGCTCAGCCAGCATGTTGCTCAACTAGCATGTTGCTCAGCCAGCATGTTGCTCAACTAGCATGTTGCTCAGCCAGCATGTTGCTCAGCTAGCATGTTGCTCAGCCAGCATGTTGCTCAGCCAGCATGTTGCTCAACTAGCATGTTGCTCAGCCAGCATGTTGCTCAGCCAGCATGTTGCTCAACTAGCATGTTGCTCAGCCAGCATGTTGCTCAGCTAGCATGCAAGTGTTGGGACTCGACAGTGACAACAAACGCTCGTGAGTAACCTTGCTTCCCACACACAAGGTCGTTTCACGCCCCTGTTCAATGACATAAAGGCAGGTGGATGTGGTTTGGAAAAGACCCACAACAGTGTGCCTTATGATAGAATGTGCCCCATGGAATGTAGTGTTTATAGCGAGCTTGCTACTATTACACGCCAATACAGGCGATCGCGCTACAACAATGTTGTAAGATGTGAATTTCTGAAACTTTAATGCTTCACGGGCTGCAGGTGAAGCTATGCCAAACATCATTACAGTACAATAATAACAGTGACACTGCGATTATATCCTAATAACACTGTTAAACCTATGTACAATGCAATAATAGTACTTACTCTGGTATAGACCACGGCGTTTGTTTGTGCTTGAAGTCATTTATTTTGTCAATCTGCTGCGTTTGACCTGATATTAAAAAAGGGAATAGATATCAACATTGTATTGAAAAGGAAAGCGATATCAACATGTTAAGTTAACCACTGAAAACACTGAATGTATGTTACTGCCTCTGAATGAAGCCCCTATAATGGATTGGCATCAACATTGGCACACATGCGTAAACCATGCGCAAATATACACTCGCGCCACACTGTAAATGTTAACATGTAACAAGGCATGTATCTAACCTCAGAATTACAATGTATCAGCACTTTGATGACAGTGTGAGCGAGAGGTCACTGGCACTTTGTTACAAAAGTGTCTGAATCGGTCTCCTAGAATCCACCACACTCACCTGTTCGTCGCTGTGTAACAAGTTTGCTGGGACCTCTTGTAATTGTGTACATCATGTGCAAAATCCTAGTGAACTTCAGTATGGCACTTTGAAGTGTCCAATAGACTTTCAAAGGCCGGTTATGTCAGAGGCAAATTGGGTATAGGCACAGTTTATGATTGATAAAATCTTTACAATATTTCCTCTCGTGTAATTCCTCGACGCATCCACGATTAAAAAAAACAGGTCCGTGTTTTTCCTGTTACATTGGGCAAATTCCGTTTCAAAATTATCTCTGCATTTCAACTACTAGAATCTTCTGCGCTGCGAACGACTGGTGGGAACTTTTGGGATAATCTACCGCGGAACAACATAACCATGAATCAAGCTCCTCTTTTTCGCTATTCAATCATTCTAGTTGAAAACGGAGCTCAGAACAAACCATTATAGATTGCTACGTTCTCCTGAGGCCCTGTGGTACGAGCTGGTCGCCTTGCATCCAGTGTGAAGAAGTAGCTAACTTTGGTCCTTGGGGCTGTCCGAGTCGGTACAATGTCAGATCTGATGAAACATGAGCTGTCATTGAGCTGCAAAGACACTCAACCAACGCAGCGCATAAATGTTGACATCGCAACACGCCTCCCTCTGTCTTTTAAAGCGACAGAGACCACCTGACTGTATGGCAGAGGACAGGTCTGAAGATAAGGGTACAGCATTGCCACTGTCATCAACGTTGCTCTCATATATGAACAAAACAACAATAAGGTGTACCCCCATCATGTATACACAGTGACCATACAATACAATCACATATCCACTAGAATACTCACTATTCAGCACCAATCTGCATGTAAATTAGGACAGGGGATATTTATTTATCCAATATTTACAGTGGGCCTGCCGTAGTCACAATAAATAACACGGTTTCATAAAGGATACATGTACATCATGTTTTCATTAAGAAATCAAAGATACATGTCAACAAAGAGAGTTGTGTTTTGTACCATTGTTATATCAGTGTCATACTGTTAATACAATATTAATGAATGTAGCCTAATCTCCTAATGCACAGATTTGTATTAAGATGAACAATTCAACATGGCAAATTAGCAAATTGTCTGCATTTAGTGGTGTGATGATTGGTCCAAGAGAGTATTTCTGAGATTATGGCGGTATTGCTGGTATTGTATAGTTGTCAAATGAGGGTTGACATTGTATGATCTTGTTTGAGCGTTTGCAGTAAAAACTATTCTGGTTAAAACGGGCAACCTGAACTAGAAAATGATCTGCTATGCAGCTATATTGGATGTGTACTGTCCTGTACATTCATACTCCATATTGATATTCCCTATGATAGTGAGGTCTGAGTCCTTGTACAACTACATGTTATTGTTAGGTAGAACTCTAGAACTGTGTGTCAGTCAGCAGTGAGGCTCACAGTCTTCCCTCAGGCTGTCAGTGATATAGCTGATCTTCAGGACATCTTGGTAGTACTGTTTATCCACAGCCCACCACCTCCACCCCTCGCTCTGCCCAGTACTGGACATAGTCCCTGTAGAGAGGGATAGATGAGGGGAGTGGAGACATGTTGGCTCAGTGGTCAGGGTATCATGTTTGTTTTAATATTTCAACAAACATCAATAGATTATATGAATACAGACAGTATATGTTATCTGACAATAGGATACAATTGTCTCAATTTTGATCTTCCTCTGATATTAACACGCAATGATGTGTGATTCAATCCATGGTCATGTTCATTAGGGCACACTTTATATAGCAAAACGTTTTGCAACGGAAAACAAAAATGAGAGTTTCCTATTGAGAAAGTCCAGGTAGTCTCCCCAGTTTCAGAGTGTTTTATTCAATTTTCTCCCTAATGAACACAACCCATGTAACAAACTCAGTAGGCCGAGCCACGACTGTTAATATTACTCACAGGGAGATGAAGTCCTTCTGCATGAGGATGGCTGAGACGCCACACAGGTTCCACAACAGGTGATGGTGGGCCCAGTCCAGCAGCACATCCAGAACTCCCAGCCAATAGTTCGTCCACGCTGACATGGAACAGGGTGTTCCATCGCCATAGCGACTGAGGCTCCAGGGCCGGTGGGTCAGGGCCGTGACCACCCCAGGGTCCGCCTGACGCATCTGGAGGAGTTGACCGATGAGGAGGTCAGAGGTGGTGTTATGGTTATGACGACACTGATAACAGTCTTGTAATAACACATCCATACAGTGTGTAACAAGCCTAGCCTGGACCCAGACCTGTTTGACAATGGTTGTTTCCAAACATGACAATGACCGTAGGAGTTGGCAAAACAGTACAAACAGACCTGGGACCAGACTGGTGCTAAACTACACACTATAGGAAAAACACTACTATAATGGAACAGAAGACGACTAAATGTGCACATGGATGTCTCAACTCATATTTACAGTTTAATTTGAAGTTTTTGTGCATATAGTTGGGCTATGTTGTGTGTTACTGAGTTGAAATGTTGTTTTCGAACAAACATAAATCTCAAATGACCAGAGATGTTACAAAGGTTACCTTGTAGATAACTTTAGGTTGAAAGGAGCAGACAATGCTGGAGTTGTAGAGAACAGGGTGTTTGTGATACATCTCCCCTAGGGCTGCAGCTGCCTGGTGGAGAGGAGGGAACATCTACAGTACTTACTGTCAAACTACATGCAGTGTAACACAAGTACATGTGAGTGGCAGGTGGCATAGTAACCAAAAGGTCACTGGTTTGAATTCCAGAGTCGACAAGGTGACAAATCTGCCGATGTACCATTGAGCAAGGCACTTAGCCCTAATTTGCTCCAGGCGCACCGTACTACTATGGCTGACCCTGTAAAATAACACATTTTACTGCACCTATCCTTTGTATGTGACAATACAACATGATATATCAGGACTACTATTTGAGAAGGTCCGGTCACACAAATTTCCTCTGTGGCAAAGGTCCGGATTGATATTGTCTTTATTGGACCCAACCCCCACCTCGCGACCTCAATGTTTCACACCCCTCTTGTTAGCGGAAAGAAAATATTGCCGTTTTAAAGTACATTTTCTGCACTTCTACACATTTTTCGATGTCACCTGAGTGTGTCAAAAAAAATCTAAATGGGGGCCCAGTGGAAGTAAAGGCTCCTGGGCACAACCTGGCCATGATAGCTACAAGATCAAGATAGCCTAACTTACCTACCTAGCTAACATGGGCTTGTTGATCAACTGGACATTTCTGAAAGGTTATAAATAGCTCTCAGATCTGTCAGTGAATGACATAACAAGAGGAAAACTAGCCATGCACCACATTTCTAAATTGCACCTTGTGTGTTCTAATATTACAACACTCAATTGAAAGCCAGTTGAAAGCCAGAGTGTATTCACCGCATTGTGGGTTCAGATCTGGACCACGCCTGTTGAGTATGGCTGTGATATATGATGATCTTATTGTCAACAAGTGGCATCTTATTTAAGGCCCAGAGGAGTGAAAATTCAGTTTTCCTGTGTTTTATCATATTGTTCAACATCTGATGAAACGAACACTGTAAAAGTGTGAAATAATGTGAAAAGTGTTTATTCCTGATCGTTGCTGGTTGAAAATACAATCTACACAAGACCTTCTAATCAGCAGGTTTGCATGGGCGGGAGTTTCGCCTTTCCATGGTGACGACATCATGCGGTAAATTGGTTAATAGACCAATAGCAAAGAGAGTTCCTAACCTCTGCGAATAATAGCTAATTTTCCATTTCCCCCTCCGAACTCAGACCACGCCAAGACAGTCCTAGCACATTTTTTGATTGAGAAATATTTTTGGGCAAAAAATATATTTTGGTAAATTTTAATGGAAATCTATTACAGTCAGGTACTTATTTGTTACCCAGAAATTATTTGATATTGATATGAAAATGGTTGCATTGGGACTCTCTGTTATTATCTATGCATAGTCACTTTAATAACTCTACCTACATGTACATATTACCTCAATTACCTCAACACCGGTGCCCCTGCACTTTGACACATTGACTCTGTACCGGTACCCCCTGTATATAGCACCGCTATTGTTATTTACTGCTGCTCTTTAATTATTTGTTCTTCTTATCTTACTTTTTTCTTTAGGTATTTTCTTAAAACTGCATTGTTGGTTAAGGGCTTGTAAGTAAGCATTTAACTGTTGTATTCGGTGCATGTGACAAATAAAATCTGATTTGATTTAATACTATGAAACACTAAAGGGCGGTTTCTTGGACACAGACGAAGCCTAGTCCTGGACTAAAAAAGATCAATGGAGAATCTCTATTAAAAATCATTTTTATTCCAGGATTAGGCTTAATCTGTATCTGGGAAACTGCTCCAAGAGTATTTAATTGTCTTTTTGACTGCTTTGGTCCTCCATATATAATGAGGTCTGTAGGGGACTTTGGCGAATCTAACGCTTACAAAACTGTCAATATGGGGAAGGTGGAAGGATAGTGAGTCACATTGAGCCACAGTCTTCCCAGTGGCTTAGTTGGTAGAGCATGGTGTTTGCAACGCCAGTATGGTGTGTGCAACGCCAGGGTTGTGGGTTCGATTCCCATGGGGGGCCAGTACAAAAAAAAATTATAATAATAAAATGCATGAAATGAAATGTATGCATTCACTACTGTAAATCGCTCTGGATAAGAGTGTCTGCTAAATGACTAAAATGTAATGTAAATGTAAGGAGGGTTGAATTCCTCTCAGAACCACTGTCTGGGGCAGCTGTGAGATTCTTTATGACCTGTCTCTGTAGTAGGGATGTTACTACCTTAAACAGCTGGATTTTAACATGCCTTAATCTCCCTATACACTCAGTTTACTACCATTTCACCTTACAGTGATGTGGTTGTCATTCAAAGTGCTGCTGGAGTGTGTATAGCGGTGTTCCCTAACCCTGGTCCAACAGTACACCTTGGGAAAACCTGGTGTATACTGTCATGACATTGTCCTCTTTGGGTACAGTGAGCACAGTTGACCCCCTGCACCATCCCCCTACTTCTGCACCATCTCCCTCTGTCTCCTACACCCAGGCTGCTGTGGTCAGAAGGGGTCGTAAATTCCTAAGAAAATGTCCCACCTCATGGCCACAGTATAAGACAGGGTGCTTTCATGGAGAGACAAAGGAATTCTTCCACCTCAGAGGACTGGAGAACCGAATGACATTTATGTTCTGGAGAAGGTATAAAAGATCGGTGAAGAATTCAGCTACGAACTGGTCCATTTGGTACAATTTTGTGAAACTCATGAGAGACAATACAGCCACATTACCATGGCTCTGTTTATATAATAGCCTCAGTTGTGAGACTTATATCTAATGGTTGTATAAAATGAATGAATAAGGATGGAACTGTTTGTGAAATTGTGTAAATGTGACTTTGGACTGTTTAATGAAGAAAACTAAAATTCCCTTTGGAGTCTTAACTAAGTCCTTGGCACGCCCCCAGGGACACAGACAGGACCTGGCATCATGAGACAGCCTTTTTCTGTATTCCGAATATAACCCCCACCCAGGGTTTCTATCAGGAGACCAGCTTACCTCGAGAACAAGAGGGCCAAGGTTTGACCATGCATCCCTTGTTCTGAACTTTAACCATACCACGTGGTTAAACTCTTAGAATATTGATACCGACAGAATAATAACACATCTTTGATATTAATCTAGTCTGCAGCTAGGAATTCGGTATCATTGAACGCGAAGACCGACGAAACATCCGTCCTATAACGACATTAATGAATGTCACTTTGAAATATCCATTCTAACCGAGAGAGAGAGAGAACGCGAGGACAAAACTCTCCAACAGAACCGAACTTTTCAACAAAGATCCCGACGACACACTGAGCGTAAATATATGTATTGATTGCAATTGTTCCCAAATGAGTGAGCGTTCTTGTGCAAAGGATTAGCATATCAATTGTTATAATTATCAACTCTTTTGTCTAACAAGCCGCCATGCCGGTTTAGCCCACTAGGGCACATTCTCCTATCATTTCCTTGTAACCATATCTGTTTGTTATGCATTTCTGTGAATTACTTAGTAAATAAATGATTTTAAGACAATTGATGTAGGGATGACTCATAGTGAAGACTGGGTTCGTGCAGATAACCAACAATTTACAACGTTTGGAATGAGACTGGCGTGAGGTAAATAACACATCATCAATCAGAAGATTAAGTGATCAGATATTAAAATATCTGAAAGTTATATTAGGAAAATTATAACTTTGTAATCTGAATATTTTCCTTGGTGCCCCGACCTCCTAGTTAATTACAGTTACACGATTAATCAGTTTAATCACGTAATAATAATCACAGAGAATTATTTGCTAAACATGTCTTCCGTTTTAATGATGCCAAAGACACGACAATACTGTAGTGAAGTCTTAAGTCCTAAATCTTTATAACAAGGATTCTACCTGCCTAGAGAGGGCCCTGTCCAGAAACAACCCCTATAGCCTACCTACTAGACACCTAGAAAGAACTGAGGATTGGAAGTGTAAGCAATATGGTAAACAGTCAGAAGACAAGATGGAGCCATCACCATATTGCTTAAAGCTATATCCAATCCCCTCAGATCTCCAGTTGTATCTAGGAAGTAGGGGCTGTTCCTAGACAGGGCCAATACCTTATCAGGTTGATCTTTGACATCAAAGAAGATGGTCAGCTGGTGGTTGATGCATTCCTCCACCGCCTCCTGAAGCGTTGGCACCCTCTCCCCCTTGAACTTCTCTCTGGAGACACACAAAGGCCAGCGGGGACACACAAACGTTTGTACTGCTGCTATATTTGAGACGCCACCAATAGGTCTATATCTGGCCTCGTACCATTCACAGTTCACACTCCCCACTAGTGTATTTTGAGTCATCTTGACTCTGTCCTGCTTGAAGTCCAACTGAACTCACCAATCACACATGGGGCCATGTTTACTAAGCGTTTGCACCAGGTACTGACTCTACCAGTGTTTCCTGGCAGAAGCACCAACTTGTGTTCTTTTTAGATCTGCTAACACTCAAGGCGTAACATTCAGGTCAGGGTCATGTTCATTAGGCTATACAACTGAAAATGTTTTGCAACAGAAAACAAAAACAAGCATTTCATATTGGTCCCTCCCTGTTTCAGTCCATTTTATGCCTAATGAGTATGACCCAGGAGTTCGATGCTTTTGGACCAGGCCCTAACCTCCCCTCCCCTGCCAAGCCCACCTGAGCCTGTGTTTGCCTGTGGCGTCCAGCGTCCTGAGCTCTGCCAGTCTCAGTGTGCCCACCGCTCCCATCCCGTTGGTGGTGCGGTCCACCGTCTCATCGTGCATCAGCACCGCCACTCCATCTGCAGTGAAGTCCAAGTCCAGCTCCACCCCTGTGGCTCCATTCCTGCTGGCCTAGAGGATGGGAGAGGAGGATGAAGCAGGGGGAGGAGGAAGGGATGGAGAGGTGTGTGGAGAAAGACGGGAGAGATATAGATCTGAAATGGATAGATAGGGGAGACGGAGCAGCAGGCTATAAAACCAACTGGGATTGTACTGATCTAGTAGGCCTAGACATTAGCCAAAATATGTTTCAAATTAAAGAATAGATACAAAAAATTATGTTCCAGACATTCTAAACTATAACTAACCATGGCAAAATAAGTTAACAGACTCTCCCTCTGCATGGATTTTGGCCAACATTTATTAAACTCCCTGATAATATGAAACAAAGTCACAGTAAAGACAAGGGACGTCATATGCCTTTCATCGGCCTCTGCTCACTTCACCTGCTGCACCTAAATCAAATCCTTATGGCCTAGTAAGCCTACTCATCATTTTATTTGCAGCTACAGCATTAAGTAGGCCAGACAGGGTGGATAACTGATACTTTGTCCTTGATTCACCTCTCGGATCGCTGCAATGGTGTTCTCCGGAGCATCGTGTCCCCCTGCCCGGTGCGCAACCACGGGGACGCCGGCGCTCGCAAGGCCAGTGGGCCGCAGCACCTGACTTGCCTGGTCAGCCGGCACTTGTGGGAACCGAAACATCACGATAAAGACGTAAATGGATGCGGTGACGGCTGATGCTCCAATCGCGCTCCTGGTCCCGAATAGAACCAGCAGAAATACCGCTGAGAAATAAACTTCGTCTCCAATTTGTAACATTGTTTAGAAGCGTTGATTAAAATGTCTCCAATGATAAAATCAATACACTGTCACAGTTCTCAAACCTCATATATTTGATCGATCTACTTGATCACCGAATGATAGTTCCTTGCTGGTGTGAGATTCCAAGTTGAGACCGAGATGCATGCGCTTAGGTAACTACCAGACACAGCAAAAAAAAACTAAAGAGTTCAATTATGCATCATTCCAGACACAGCCGACTCACTGCTTCAGCTTCACAAAATAAAAACACACCATATTACATTGCGATCGGATGTTGCAGAATCCGACATTTAAAAGGAGAGAGCATCACGGTTTCTAGTTCATAGTACACGCCGATCTAGAGGTCGTTGCTATGGAGTAGAGACAAGTGAGGGACCACGCTCACACTGTACTCGAGATAGCTGCAGTCCGAGCCATAGAAATACAATAAAATAGAATGACAGAAATATAATATATTTCTATGGCTAGAGCCATAGTGGAGAGTTTCTGACTGTGGCTATGCACTCATCTATAGATACTGAACATTACACTGAGTGGCCAGGTTATTAGGTACACCACCCTGTTCACAAAAACGGTTCACTCCTACAGACGAGTCATGTGGCCGTGGTATATAAACAGTGACGACCCGTTTATTCAGGGTAGGTGCACATTTTTAGCCCCCGCTAAAAAAAAATATATATATATAAAATTATAGATGCACCTAAGCGCATGCATCTATTTTGCCATTAATACTTGTCACATATCAGTTTTCAAACAATGTAATATATACTGCTCAAAAAAATAAAGGGAACACTTAAACAACACATCCTAGATCTGAATGAAAGAAATAATCTTATTAAATTCTTTTTTCTTTACATAGTTGAATGTGCTGACAACAAAATCACACAAAAATAATCAATGGAAATCCAATTTATCAACCCATGGAGGTCTGGATTTGGAGTCACACTAAAGATTAAAGTGGAAAACCACACTACAGGCTGATCCAACTTTGATGTAATGTTCCTAAAACAAGTCAAAATGAGGCTCAGTAGTGTGTGTGGCCTCCACGTACCTGTATGACCTCCCTACAACGCCTGGGCATGCTCCTGATGAGGTGGCGGATGGTCTCCTGAGGGATCTCCTCCTAGACCTGGACTAAAGCATCCGCCAACTCCTGGACAGTCTGTGGTGCAACGTGGCGTTGGTGGATGGAGCGAGACATGATGTCTTTTTTCCATCTACGTAACATTGCAAAAATCAGAAACTTTCTGTCCAAAAATGATGCAGAAAAATGAATCCATGCTTTTGTTACTTCTAGGCTGGACTACTGCAATGCTCTACTTTCCGGCTACCCGGATAAAGCACTAAACAAACTTCAGTTAGTGCTAAATACGGCTGCTAGAATCCTGACTAGAACCCAAAAATTTGATCATATTACTCCAGTGCTAGCCTCCCTACACTGGCTTCCTGTTAAGGCAAGGGCTGATTTCAAGGTTTTACTGCTAACCTACAAAGCATTACATGGGCTTGCTCCTACCTATCTTTCCGATTTGGTCCTGCCGTACATACCTACACGTACGCTACGGTCACAAGACGCAGGCCTCCTAATTGTCCCTAGAATTTCTAAGCAAACGGCTGGAGGTAGGGCTTTCTCCTATAGAGCTCCATTTTTATGGAATGGTCTGCCTACCAATGTGAGAGACGCAGACTCAGTCTCAACCTTTAAGTCTTTACTGAAGACTTATCTCTTCAGTAGGTCCTATGATTAAGTATAGTCTGGCCCAGGAGTGTGAAGGTGAACGGAAAGGCTGGAGCAACGAACCGCCCTTGCTGTCTCTGCCTTGCCGGTTCCCCTCTTTCCACTGGGATTCTCTGCCTCTAACCCTTTTACAGGGGCTGAGTCACTGGCTTACTGGTGTTCTTCCATGCCGTCCATGGGAGGGGTGCGTCACTTGAGTGGGTTGAGTCACTGACGTGGTCTTCCTGTCTGGGTTGGCGCCCCCCCTTGGGTTGTGCCATGGCGGAAATCGTTGTGGGCTATACTCGGCCTTGTCTTAGGACGGTAAGTTGGTGGTTGGAGACATCCCTCTAGTGGTGTGGGGGCTGTGCTTTGGCAAAGTGGGTGGGGTTATATCCTGCCTGTTTGGCCCTGTACGGGGGTATCATCGGATGGGGCCACAGTGTCTTCTGATCCCTCCTGTCTCAGCCACCAGTATTTATGCTGCAGTAGTTTATGTGTCGGGGGGCTAGGGTCAGTCTGTTACATCTGGAGTATTTCTCTTGTCTTATCCGGTGTCCTGTGTGAATTTAAATATGCTCTCTCTAATTCTCTCTTTCTCTCTTTCTGTCTTTCTCTCGGAGGACCTGAGCCCTAGGACCATGCCTCAGGACTACCTGGTATGATGACTCCTTGCTGTCCCCAGTCCACCTGGCCGTGCTGCTGCTCCAGTTTCAACTGTTCTGCCTGCGGCTATGGAACCCTGACCTGTTCACCGGACGTGCTTGTTGCACCCTCGACAACTACTATGATTATTATTATTTGACCATGCTGGTCATTTATGAACATTTTAACATCTTGACCATGTTCTGTTATAATATCCACCCTGCACAGCCAGAAGAGGACTGGCTACCCCTCATAGCCTGGTTCCTCTCTAGGTTTCTTCCTAGGTTTTTGGCCTTTCTAGGGAGTTTTTCCTAGGGAGTTTTTCCTAGCCACCGTGCTTCTTTCACATGCTTTGCTTGCTGTTTGGGGTTTTAGGCTGGGTTTCTGTACAGCACTTTGAGATATCAGCTGATGTACGAAGGGCTATATAAATAAATTTGATTTGATTTGATATCCCAGATGTGCTCAATCGGATTCAGGTCTGGGGAACGGGCGGGCCAGTCCATAGCATCAATGCCTTCCTCTTGCAGGAACTGCTGACACACTCCAGCCACATGAGGTCTAGCATTGTCTTGCATTGGGAGGAACCCAGGGCCAACCGCACCAGCATATGGTCTCACAAGGGGTCTGAGGATCTCATCTCGGTACCTAATGGCAGTCAGGCTACCTCTGGCGAGCACATGGAGGGCTGTGCGGCCCCCCAAAGAAATGCCACCCCACACCATGACTGACCCACCGCCAAACCGGTCATGCTGGAGGATGTTGCAGGCAGCAGAACGTTCTCCACGGCGTCTCCAGACTCTGTCACGTCTGTCACGTGCTCAGTGTGAACCTGCTTTCATCTGTGAAGAGCACAGGGCGCCAGTGGCGAATTCGCCAATCTTGGTGTTCTCTGGCAAATGCCAAACGTCCTGCACGGTGTTGGGCTGTAAGCACAACCCCCACCTGTGGACGTCGGGCCCTCATACCACCCTCATGGAGTCTGTTTCTGACCGTTTGAGCAGACCCATGCACATTTGTGGCCTGCTCTAGGTCATTTCGCAGGGCTCTGGGAGTGCTTCTCCTGCTTCTCCTTGCACAAAGGCGGAGGTAGCGGTCCTGCTGCTGGGTTGTTGCCCTCCTACGGCCTCCTCCACGTCTCCTGATGTACTGGCCTGTCTCCTGGTAGCGCCTCCATGCTCTGGACACTACGCTGACAGACACGGCAAGCCTTCTTGCCACAGCTCGCATTGATGTGCCATCCTGGATGAGCTACACTTCCTGAGCCACTTGTGTGGGTTGTAGACTCCGTCTCATGCTACCACTAGAGTGAAAGCACCGCCAGCATTCAAAAGTGGCCAAAACATCAGCCAGGAAGCATAGGAACTGAGAAGTGGTCTGTGGTCCCCACCTCCAGAACCACTCCTTTATTGGGGGTGTCTTGCTAATTGCCTATAATTTCCACCTGTTGTCTATTCCATTTGCACAACAGCATGTGAAATTTATTGTCAATCAGTGTTGCTTCCTAAGTGGACAGTTTGATTTCACAGAAGTGTGATTGACTTGGAGTTACATTGTGTTGTTTAAGTGTTCCCTTTATTTTTTTGAGCAGTGTATATATATATATATATTCTTGAGTAAGGCAGCTCCAAAATGCAGGTGTTGCAGCCTAGCTCAAACTTGGCGATGAAGTACTATGTCCTTTGGAAGGGTAGACATCCAACATTTTAAAAATTTCAGCCCTTTGGGACCTGCCATAGAGTTATATTACAAGTGCCCTTCCAAGAAGGCTCAAGGACATTGGCCACAGAAAAAATGATGTACAATCATGTTTTATGTACAGTAGCTTTGATTGGACTGATCATGTCAACATCTTACTTTCAAAGTCTTAGCTAGCAGTCATCATCATGAATGAAGTCGACAATCTACTGGCAAATCCTTTTTAATCCTTGTCATATGAAGGGAAATTATAGATAAAACGTATCGGTGCTCATCGGACATAAAGATTACACAACAAGTTGGAAATCGCAAATTCAACAATGAGTCGTTTGGAAGGAATCAGTGTCTAACTGCAAGCACTGCAAAGCAACCACCAACGTTAGCCTGCTATTCAATGGAGTGGCTGTGTTTTTTCCCCCCCAGAGTTCCCACCATAAATCCAGAGAATGCCAGACTTTGATGACAAAATGTGCCCACAAAGGACCGCCTCGCCACCTTCACAAGGTGAGTCCAAAAATGTCTTGTATGTTGCTGCATTAATGATGTAATATGCAAGGGAGAAATGTATACTGTAGCTAAGAACATAATACTAAGTGTATGTTGTGTAGTAAGCTGTTAGTAGCCCATGTGCCTCAATAATTTGGTCTATTTTCACCAAAGCAGTATTGTACAGTCGGGGCCAAAAGTTGAGAATGACACAAATATTAATTTTCACAAAGTCTGCTGCCTCAGCTTGTATGATGGCAATTTGCATATACTCCAGAATGTTATGAAGAGTGATCAGGTGAATTGCAATTAATTGCAAAGTCCCTCTTTGCCATGAAAATGAACTGAATCCCCCAAAAACATTTCCACTGCATTTCAGCCCTGCCACAAAAGGACCAACTGACATCACGTCAGTGATTCTCTCGTTAACTTCTTTGGGCTAGGGGGCAGTATTTTCACATCCGGATAAAAAACGTACCCGATTTAATCTGGTTACGACTCCTGCCCAGTAACTAGAATATGCATATAATTATTGGCTTTGGATAGAAAACACCCTAAAGTTTCTAAAACTGTTTGAATGGTGTCTGTGAGTATAACAGAACTCCTATGGCAGGCAAAAACCTGAGAAGGTTTCATGCAGGAAGTGGCCTGTCTGACAAGGTGTTGTTGTTCTTGCTTCTGTGTATTGAAGAGTCAGGATCTTAGCTGTAACGTGACATTTCCTAGGGCTCCAATAGGCTCTCAGAGCCCGGGAAAAACCTGAACGATGACGAGGCAGCCTCAGGCTGAAACACATTATCGCCTTTTCCAAGTGGCCCATCAGAGGACAATGGAATTAGGCGCGTGCCCGATTCGACCCCGTGCAGTATTTTCCTTCGGCTGTTTAGCTAATTGCAGATTCCCGGTCGGAATATTATCGCTTTTTTACGAGAATAATGGCATAAAAATTGATTTTAAACAGCGGTTGACATGCTTCGAAGTACGGTAATGGAATATTTAGAATTTTTTTGTCACGAAATGCGCCATGCGCACGACCGTTATTTACCATTTCGGATAGTGTCTGGGACGCACGAACAAAACGCCGCTATTCGGATATAACGATGGATTATTTTGGACCAAACCAACATTTGTTATTGAAGTAGCAGTCCTGGGAGTGCATTCTGACGAAGAACAGGAAAGGTAAGACCATTTTTGTTATAGTAAATGGGATTTTGGTGAAGGCTAAACCTGCTGGGTGTCTAAATAGCTAGCCCTGTGATGCCGGGCTATCTACTCAGAATATTGCAAAATGTGCTTCATCCGAAAAGCTATTTTAAAATCGGACATATCGAGTGCATAGAGGAGTAATGTATCTATAATTCTTAAAATAATTGTTATGCTTTTTGTGAACGTTTATCGTGAGTAATTAAGTTAATTGTTAGTAAATTCCCCGGAAGTTTGCGGGGGGTATGCTTTTTCTGAACGTCACATGCTAATGTAAAAAGCTGGTTTTTGATATAAATATGAACTTGATTGAACAAAAAATGCATGTTTTGTATAACATAATGTCCTAGGTGTGTCATCTGATGAAGATCATCAAAGGTTAGTGCTGCATTTAGCTGTCTTCTGGGTTTTTGTGACATTATATGCTAGCTTGAAAAATGGGTGTCTGATTATTTCTGGCTGTGTACTCTGCTGACATAATCTAATGTTTTGCTTTCGTTGTAAAGCCTTTTTGAAATCGGACAGTGTGGTTAGATTAACGAGAGTCTTGTCTTTAAATAGCTGTAAAATAGTCATATGTTTGAGAAATTGAAGTAATAGCATTTCAAAGGTTTTGAAAATCGCGCCACAGGATTCAACTGGCTGTTACGTAGGTGGGACGAATTCGTCCCGCCGGTCCCATAGAGGTTAACACAGGTGTGAGTGTTGACGAGGACAAGGCTGGAGATCACTCTGTCATGCTGATTGAGTTTGAATAACAGACTGGAAGCTTCAAAAGGAGGGTGGTGCTTGGAATCATTGTTCTTTCTCTGTCAACCATGGTTACCTGCAAGGAAACACGTGCCGTCATCATTGCTTTGCACAAAAAGGGCTTCACAGGCAAGGATATTGCTGCCAGTAAGATTGCACCTAAATCAAGCATTTATCTGATCATCAAGAACTTCAAGGAGAGCTGTTCAATTGATGTGAAGAAGGCTTCAGGGTGCCCAAGAAAGTCCAGCAAGTGCCAGGACCGTCTCCTAAAGTTGATTCAGCTGCGGGATCGGGGCACCACCAGTACAGAGCTTGCTCAGGAATGGCAGCAGGCAGGTGTGAGTTAATCTGCACGCACAGTGAGTCGAAGACTTTTGGAGGATGGCCTGGTGTCAAGAAGGGCAGCAAAGAAGCCACTTCTCTCCAGGAAAAACATCAGGACAGACTGATATTCTGCAAAAGGTACAGGGATTGGACTGCTGAGGACTGGGGTAAAGTCATTTTCTCTGATGAATCTCCTTTCCGATTGTTTGGGGCATCCGGAAAAAAGCTTTTCCGGAGAAGACAAGGTGAGCGCTACCATCAGTCCTGTGTCATGCCAACAGTAAAGCATCCTGAGACCATTCATGTGTGGGGTTGCTTCTCAGCCAAGGGAGTGGGCTCACTCACAATTTTGCCTAAGAATACAACCATGAATAAAGAATGGTACCAACACATCCTCCAAGAGCAACTTCTCCCAACCATCCAGGAACAGTTTGGTGATGAACAATGCCTTTTCCAGCATGATGGAGCACCTTGCCATAAGGCAAAAGTGATAACTAAGTGGCTTGGAACAAAACATCGATATTTTGGGTCCATGGCCAGGAAACTCCCCAGACCTTAATCCCATTGAGAACTTGTGGTCAATCCTCAAGAGGCGGGTGGACAAACAAAAACCCACAAATTCTGACAAACTCCAAGCATTGATTATGCAAGAATGGGCCGCCATCAGTCAGGATGTGGCCCAGAAGTTAATTGACAGCATGCCAGGGCAGATTGCAGAGGTCTTGAAAAAGAAGGGTCAACACTGCAAATATTGACTGTTTGCATCAACTTCATGTAATTGTCAATAAAAGCCTTTGACACTTATGAAATGTTTGTAATTATACTTCAGTATTCCATAATAACATCTGACAAAAATATCTAAAGACACTGAAGCAGCAAACTTTGTGGAAATTAATATTTGTTTCATTCTCAAAACTTTTGGCCACGACTGTAAACACATCGTTTGTGACCGCACGTGCAAATTCAGCACACACAACATTCTATAATAGAATTGTGTTATTTGACGTGTCAAATTAAAAGCTAATTTAATGCGTCAAATAGTGTTATATGACGTGTATTTTTTTTGACACACAAAGACCCAAACGGCGTTCAATGATTTGGTCTATTTTCACCTCTTATTTTTGCCTACAGTTCTAACTTGGTGATGCACATGTAGCATATAACCTGTTTTTGAAAAATGTAATCATTGAATATTGTAAGAGCTTTCATTGTCTATTTATATGCCCCCTTTATTTATCCTACGGTTCTGACTTGTTGTACAGGGAATACACTGTAAGAACGGCCCATGTTCTGAATTCTGTTGCTGTACATTTCAAAAGTGCTAAAGAAATATTTATATTGCCTACGTCTGTCGTCGCTCGCTCACTAATGTCTTCGAAATTACGGATTGCCTCTTATCTGCTTGTCGTCCCCTTATGCCATAGTTTGTACATCTCAATTGTCAGTAGAAACCCCATTTGTTTAAGCAAGTCAGCCATATCAGCTATGAATATATATTTTTTTAAAGGCAGTAAATGAGGCTGAATGAACAGTTTCACTGCCAGACAAGGCTCCGCTGATAGCCAGATGTAACAGTGGTAAAGATTCACTCCATGCTGCTGATAGCCAGATGTAGCAGTGGTAAGATGTTGGGACTGCTGTTGGGACAGCTTTATTTAGGCCCTAACAGTTTGTGGGCACCGTTTGTCACTGTTATAGTGCAATTAATGTATTGTTTAGTGTTGTATGTGTAATGGCTTTGCTGGAATGCATCACTTTTTTTTTTTTTGCACCACCAAGATTTACATGCTAAAATTGCTACTGTATATAAATCAGGCAGAAAGGCATTGAGGCATTCAGTTACTGTTTGATTGAACTTTAGAATGGGCAAAACAAGTAACGTTGAGCGTGGTATGACCGTCGGTGCCAGGCACGCCAGTTCTAGCATCTCAGAAACGTCTGGCCTCCTGGGCTTTTCACGCATGACAGTCTAGGGTTTACCGGAGAATGGTGCGACAAACAAAAATACATCTAGTCAGCGGCAGTCCTGAAGGAAAAAAACCCTTGTTGTTGAGAGTTCGAAAGAGAATGGCAAGAATCGTGCAAGCTAACAGGCGGGCCACAAACAGGCAAATAACGGCGCAGTACAACAGTGGTGTGCAGAATGGCATTTCAGAACACACAACTCGTCAGTCCTTGTCACAGATGGGCTACTGCAGCAGACAACACCACCAGGTTCCACTCCTATCAGCTAAAAACATGAAGAAGTGGCTCCAGTGGGGACGCCATCATCAGTACTGGACAATTGAGGAGTGGAAAAACATTGCCTGGTCCGACGAATCCCAGTTCCTGTTGCTTCATGCTGATAGCAGAGTCAGGATTTGGCGTAAGCAGCATGAGTCCATGGCCCCACCCTGCCTGGTGTCAACGGTACAGGCTGGTGGTGGTGGTGTAATGGTGTGGGGAATGTTTTCCTGGCACATGTTAGGTCCATTGATACCAATTGAGCAACTTTTCCATACCCCAAAGAATTCCTGCTGTTCTATAAGCAAAGGGGTGTCGGTACTAGATGGGTGTACCTAATAAACTGGCCACTGAGTATATGTCACAAATAAAAGGTTTTTAGAACCCATACACCACAATACCCTGCATGACAATTTGAATGCCCCTTCCCCTGTATGCCATTTGGAACACTAGTGTGACCACACATCACAAAAGAAAGCAAACCACGGTGCACTTAGTGAAAATGTATTATATTTATCAAAGATAAAGTCAATTCAGTCTAGAAATCAAGGCACAACAGAATGAAATGTCAACAATCAACATAAAATATTTTCTGATAAGAGTTCAATAAATGCACACACTTTTTGAGGAACCAATTAAAAAGCATAGTAATGAACAAACAAAATCACAGAGTACAACCATGTGTTCTGGGGAAGATTTGAAAAAGGAAAGGGTAACAGTTTTGAGCTTTAAGAGAACCTAAGCAGTTGGACAATATTCTTGTTGTACAGGGTACAACAAATAGATACCTGCCTTAGTGCTGTTAGATACATAGATACAATGTGTCAAGTCGTATCTCGGGATGCCCATATCATTGTATCACTCTCTTAGTGACAGCTGTGTGTGTGTATATACTGTATGTGTGTGTGAGAGAGAGTTCCAGGTTTGTTTTTCTTGGTATGCCATAGAAATATAATATATATGATGTCTAGATTATATACAGATATAGGATCTTAATTTGACCAGTATTGTCACATCAGTAGATCTTTCCAATAGTATGCATCTCTACACCGTATCCTTGCGTTGAGAGTGGATGTGCTGGAGCAGTTGGTCACAGTAGACAGGGGTGCGCTGTTTGTCCCTCACGGCTTCCACTTCCTGCTTAAGGAGGGCTGGGTGGACGCCACTGCCGGTCTTCAGGACCTCTGGACACACACAAATAAGTGACAGTAAACTCTCTCTCTCACACACACACACACACACACACACACACACACACACACACACACACACACACACACACACACACACACACACACACACACACACACACACACACACACACACACACACACACACACACACACACACACACACAATATCAAAGTCAAGATGTTGGGGTGGATTATTGTCACGAGCTGCAATCATTCATTGGAAATGAATAATTTGATTCAATGCAATTGTATTTATGAGGACTGACAGTGAAGCAACCACCAGAGAATATTTGCAACGATACATTGATTTTAATAGTAATTTTTGGCAACATTTCTGTACTTGTTACTTTTGTACACAATACCGTTCTCAGTCTGAGTGATTGACAAGGGAGATGTCCAATGGAGCAGAGTTATCACAATCAATATTAACACCGGGGTTGAAGAATGCAGAGTTTTTTCAGTAAAGTCACATCCAGTGAAACAGAAGATAAGACCTGTTCTCCACATTGCAAAATGAGACCTCGCCCTCCTCATAATCAACAAACACCCCCACCTTCTTGGGCTTCTCTCTCAGGTGGAGGCAGATCGAAGGTGATGTAGAGACTTGGTACTCAATGTCATGCAGTCCCAAAGCCCAAAATCCATTATCCAGTTCAGTAACAACATATTTTCCCTGATGATGGACTCCCTGGCCATTCCCATCCACCAGTTAGTCTTCCCTTTCACCTGCACCTCATAGTAGAATTTCCCTGAGAAGCCCTGGTGTCCCAACACAGACCCATTGTTAGTTAACCTTTTAGGATTGTCCGGGAGATTCTTTTGTCTCCATGTTTCACTCCTCAGACAGGATAAGGTATTGTCATGCAGTATCAGAATCCAAAGTCACATCCACTGACCACCGCTGAATTATATTCAACATAAACTTCAATTCATTAATCTCCATTTTGAAATTCTCAAGCTCAGAAAAGTTTTCGTGAAGTCTCTGATAGCTTAAAAAGAGCTCTCATCATGATCCCCACACACAGGTCACGGTGAACACTCATCTCAGACCAGTCCCTGGTGTGTGGAATGGTGCAGAGGGATGGGAAGCTGGTGGTCCTCAGGGTGTTTTAGCTCAGTGTTTTCCTGCTCTAGCTCTTTAATGAGCCCTTCAGCCCATCTCTCAGTTGCTTTCTGCTTCTCTTCAACCACTGCAATGAGCTCAGCCTGGCTTCTCTCAATGGAATACACTACTGATGTGATAGCAGACAGTGTGCAGGTTCTCTCTCTTTCCATCTCTCTTTCTGAGCTCTACAGTGTTTGGGGGGGAGGGTGGGCTTGGGGGTAGAAGTCTCTTGGACCTAGACTTGGCGCTCCGGTACCGCTTGACTACGGTGGCTGGAGTCTTTGACCATTTTTAGGGCCTTCCTCTGACACCGCCTGGTATAGAGGTCCTGGATGGCAGGAAGCTTGGCCCCAGTGATGTACTGGGCCGTACACACTACCCTCTGTAGTGCCTTGCGGTCGGAGGCCGAGCAGTTGCCATACCAAGCAGGGATGCAACCCGTCAGGATGCTCTCAATGTTGCCGCTGTAGAACCTTTTGTGGATCTCAGGACCCATGCCAAATCTTTTCAGTCTCCTGAGGGGGAATAGGTTTTGTCGTGCCCGCTTCACGAATGTCTTGGTGTGCTTGGACCATGTTAGTTTGTTGGTGATGTGGACACCAAGGAACTTGAAGCTCTCAACCTGCTCCACTACAGCTCCATTGATGAGAATGGGGGAGTGCTCGGTCCTCTTTTTCCTGTAGTCCACAATCATCTCCTTTGTCTTGATCATGTTGAGAAAGAGGTTGTTGTCCTGGCACCACACGGTCAGGTCTCTGACCTCCCAATAGGCAGTCTCATCGTTGTTGGTAAATCAGGCCTTGAGGTTCGTCCCAGTGCAAACATCACAGGACACTTCTCCATCTCTGTCTTGCACTCGCTTAAAATGATCAGCAACATCTCTGAGTGTTTTGTTGATTTATAGCTGTCTCCTTTAGAATGTCTCTTTACACATTGGACACTGGCACTGTTCAGTGGTATTCCAGTGTCCACTGATACAGGCCATGCAGAAATTGTGTCCGCATGGAGTGGTGACGGGCTAAGCGAACACAGTCAGACAGATAGAGCACTGGATCTGATCAGACAAGAGACTGGAGGACGCCATTTCTGGAACATAATAACCCAAAAAACATTAGGACTTCCTGGAATGAGTCAGCTCTTGATAGCTTTGTTTACGGCTGAATCTGAACTTGAAATACATGTGTGTAATAATTGTTTCCAAACAAATCCTAAATTTGGATTTAGCACTTACTGTAAAAGTTGTCACTACAAATGTAGAGCTATTGACACTTCTGAACAGCACAACTCATTGTTTCCTAGTGTTCAGGAAGTCATGGGACTCGAAATCATTCACACCTATCAATCATTCTCTCAATTCAATTCAATAAACTTAGCTACATTGTCAAAGTAAACATATAACAAAGATGGTGGAATAAGATATATTTGATGTATTACAAGTCACATCAATACACCTGTACTGTAAAAGCCTATCATATAGCAACACTAGGAGCATAATCTGAATTCCAGCAATGGTAAATAACCTTGTTTGCAGGCCATGATGTATCATAACTTTCCAAGATGGTGTAGCAGTCAGACGTCTGTTTTGTCTTGTCTGGTCCCGTGTATATATCGTTTTATTCGTTTATATTTCGTATATATTTGTAAAATTTTTTATCTCAATTTCCATCTACGGACTGAACATACTCCCCTGCAACCCGCCTCACCCAATGTGGTACAGATCTGCTATTTTTTATACTTTAGAACCAGAACCCCCATCAGGAGCTAGCCAGCTAACTAGCTACTAGTCAGTTAGCCACTGCTAGTGGTCATCACTGTTAACTCGGACATCAGCCAGCCTCAGCCCGGTCAATTCCTGCCAGTCTGCACAGCGTGATATCAACCCAGAGCATATCGGACTGCTTTTTCTCTACCACATCTCCGGATTCCTACCGCAAGCTCTGAACCTTTACACCGGATCATCGCAGCTAGCTAGCTGCTATCTGAGTGGCTATTCCTGGCTAACGTCTCTGTCCCAAAGCAAGCACCAGTTAGCCTGGAGCTAGCCTGGAGCTAAGCCCATCTCCCGGCTAGCCAAAGAGATCCATCAGCTAATTCCTGGGCTATAATATCTCTTTTGCCAATTGGCCTGGACCCTTTACTGCCGACACCGAGCCCCGCCGATCCATCACGACTGGTCTGCCGACGTAACCATCCGGGGGGGTTTCAACAGGCTCTTCCGTTGCGACGTCCCCCGGAGGCCCATCTGCTAGCCCCGGCCTGCTAGCTGTTTGAATCGCCGTGTCTCCAGCTCGCCTAGCTACTCACGGGACCCTATGATCACTCGGCTACACATGCCTCTCCCTAATGTCAATATGCCTTGTCTATTTCTGTTTTGGTTAGTGATTGTCTTATTTCACTGTAGAGCCTCCAGCCCTGCACAATATGCCTTAGCTAGCCCCTTTGTTCCACCCCCCAAACATGCGGTGATCTCACCTGGCTTAAATGGTGCCTCCAGAGACAAAACCTCTCTCATCGTCACTCAATGCCCAGTGCCTTTACCTCCACTGTACTCACATCCTACCATACCCTTGTCTGTACATTATGCCTTGAATCTATTCTACCACGCCCAGAAATCTGCTCCTTTCACTCTCTGTTCCGAACGCACTAGACGACCACTTCTTATAGCCTTTAGCCGTATCCTTATCCTACTCCACCTCTGTTCCTCTGGTGATGTAGAGGTTAACCCAGGCCCTGCAGCCCCCAGCATCACTCCCATTCCCCAGGCGCTCTCATTTGTTGACTTCTGTAACCGTAAAAGCCTTGGTTTCATGCATGTTAACATTAGAAGCCTCCTCCCTAAGTTTGTTTTATTCACTGCTTTAGCACACTCCACCAACCCGGATGTCCTAGCCGTGTCTGAATCCTGGCTTAGGAAGGCCACCAAAAATCCTGACATTTCCATCCCTAACTATAACATTTTCAGATAAGATAGAACTGCCAAAGGGGGTGAAGTTTCAATCTACTGCAGAGATAGCCTGCAGAGTTCTGTCATACTATTCAGGTCTGTTCCCAAACAATTTGAGCTTCTACTTTTAAAAATCCACCTCTCCAGAAACAAGTCTCTCACCGTTGCCGCTTGTTTTAGACCCCCTTCAGCCCCCAGCTGTGCCCTGGACACCATATGTGAATTGATCGCCCCCCCCCCCCCCCCCCATCTATCTTCAGAGTTCGTACTGTTAGGTGACCTAAACTGGGACATGCTTAACACCCCGGCCATCCTACAATCTAAGCTAGATGCCCTCAATCTCACACAAATTATCAAGGAACCTACCAGGTACAACCCTAAATCCGTAACCATGGGTAACCAGATATCATCCTGACCAACTTGCCCTCTAAATACACCTCTGCTGTCTTCAACCAGGATCTCAGTGATCACTGCCTCATTGCCTGCGTGCGTAATGGGTCCGCAGTCAAACGCTCCCTAAAACACTTCAGCGAGCAGGCCTTTCTAATCGACCTGGCCCGGGTGTCCTGGAAGGATATTGACCTCATCCCGTCAGTAGAGGATGCCTGGTTGTTCTTTAAAAGTAATTTCCTCACCATCTTAAATAAGCATACCCCATTCAAAAAATGTAAAACTAAGAACAGATACAGCCCTTGGTTCACCCCAGATTTGACTGAGCTTGACACGCACAAAAACATCCTGTGGCATTCTGCATTAGCATCGAATAGCCCCCGCGATATGCAACGTTTCAGGGAAGTCAGGAACCAATATACTCCGTCAGTTAGGAAAGCTAAGGCTAGCTTTTTCAAACAGAAATATGCATCCTGTAGCACTAATTCTAAAAAGTTTTGGGACACTGTAAAGTCCATGGAGAATTAGAGCATCTCCTTCCAGCTGCCCACTGCACTGAGGATAGGAAACACTGTCACCACAGATAAATCTACGATAATCGATAGTTTCAATAAGCATTTTTATACAACTGGCCATGCTTTCCACCTGGCTACCCCTAACCCGGCCAACATCTCAGCACCCCCTGCAGCAACTTGCCCAAGCCCCCCCCCCGCTTCTCCTTCACCCAAATCCAGACAGCGGATGTTCTGTAAGAGCTGCAATATCTGGATCCCTACAAATCAGCTGGGCTAGACAATCTGGACCCTCTCTTTCTAAAATTACCGAAATTGTTGCATCCCCTATTACTAGCCTATTCAACCTCTCTTTCGTATCGTCTGAGATCCACAAAGATTGGAAAGCTGCCGCGGCCATCACCCCCTCTTCAAACGGGGAGACACTCAAGACCCAAACTGTTATAGACCTATATCCATCCTGCCCTGCCTTTCTAAAATCTTCGAAAGCCAAGTTAACAAACAGATCATCGACCATTTCGAATCTCACTGTACCTTCTCCAATATGCAATCTGGTTTCCGAGCTGGTCGTGGGTGCACCTCAGCCACCCTCAAGGTCCTAAACGATATCATAACCGCCATCGATAAATGACAGTACTGTTCAGCCGGCTTCATCGACCTGGCCAAGGCTTTCGACTCTGTCAATCACCGTATTCTTATCAGCAGACTCAATAGGCTTGGCTTCTCAAATGACTGCCTCGCCTGGTTCACCAACTACTTCTCAGATAGAGTTCAGTGTGTCAAATCGGAGGGCCTGTTGTCCGGACCTCTGGTATTCTCTATGGGGGTACCACAGGGTTCAATTCTCAGGCCGACTCTTTTCTCTGTATATATCAATGATGTCACTCTTGCTGCTGGTGATTCTCTGATCCACCTCTGTGCAGACGACACCATTCTGTATACATCTGGCCCTTCTTTGGACACTGTGCTAACAAACCTCCAAATGAGCCTCAAAGCCATTCAACACTCCTTCCGTGGCCTCCAACTGCTTTTAAATGGTAGTAAAACTAAGTGCATGCTCTTCAACCGATTGCTGCCCGCACCCTTCCGCCTGACTAGCATCACCACTCTGGACGGTTCTGGCTTAGAATATGTGGACAACTACAAATACCTAGGTGTCTGGTTAGACTGTAAACTCTCCTTCCAGACTCACATCAAGCATCTCCAATCCAAAATGAAATCTAGAATCGGCTTCCTATTTCTCAACAAAGCATCCTTCACTCATGCTGCCAAACATACCCTCGTAAAACTGACTATCCTACCGATCCTTGACTTCGGCGATGTAATTTACAAAATAGCCTCCAACACTCTACTCAGCAAACTGGATGTAGTCTATCACAGTGCCATCCGTTTTGTCACCAAAGCCCCATATACTACCCACCACTGCGACCTGTATGCTCTCATTGGCTGGCACTCACTACATATGTCGCCAAACCCACTGGCTCCAGGTCATCTATAAGTCTTTGCTAGGTAAAGCCCTGCCTTATCTCAGCTCACTGGTCACCAAAGCAACACCCGCCCGTAGTACACGCTCCAGCAGGTATATTTCACTGGTCACCCCCAAAGCCAACACCTCCTTTGGCTGCCTTTCCTTACAGTTCTCTGCTGCCAATGACTGGAATGAATTGCAAAAATCACTGAAGCTGGAGACTTATATCTCCCTCTCTAACTTTAAGCACCAGCTGTCAGCGCAGCTTACCGATCACTGTACCTGTATACAGCCAATCTGTAAATAGCCCATCTATCTACCTACCTCATCCCCATATTATTACTTACCCTCTTGCACCCCGGTATCTCTACTTGCACATCATCTTCTGCACATCTATCACTCCAGTGTTAATGCTAAATTGTAATTATTTTGCCTCTATGGCCTATTTATTGCCTTACCTCCCTACTCTTCTACATTTGCACACACTCTACATAGATTTTTCTATTGTGTTACTGACTGTATGTTTGTTTATGTGTAACTCTGTGTTGTTGTTTTTGTTGCACTGCTTTGATTTATCTTGGCCAGGTCGCAGTTGTAAATGAGAACTTGTTCTTAACTGACCTACCTGGTCAAATAAAGGTGAAAAAAAAGTGAATAGTCCCTTTCACCACCAGATGGCGGTGTTGCACCACAGTGACATCCACTCCAACAGGACAGATACCACTGGTATTTAATGATAATAAAGATGCTATGGAATTACTTGAAGTAGTGCCAACAGTAAGTGTTGAGGAAACCACATGGTGTAACTGAAGCTGTACAGTGTTGATACTCCTGTCAGTTGGGATGAGTTAGTTCACGTCAAGTCATCATTCCATACCCATCGGAATCCGCTTTGTTCCTCAAGTGGTGACCAAGGGGGATTTTTGCGACTAGTGTGTATAAATAGTTTTTTTCTTTCTCTGAGCTCTTTTGAACAAAGGAGAACAATGATGACTTGTGATGAGAGGAGATCCGGTGATTCCCCTGAATGTGTGTGCCAACCATGGGGTGTGTGTGTGTGTGTGTGTGGAGCAGGGAGCAGCAGCCGCGCTGCCAGGGCTGTGGGATTATGGGAGGAAGGAATTATGGGAAGAGGGAAAGAGGGATGAGAGAGGGGGAGAGAGGGAGGAGTGGCAGTACTGTCCATCATACTGTCAGAGGAGCAGCAGACATCAAGCTCTTGGGAGATGTGACTTTGAAATTCAAGAACCATATAAGAATGGGATCAAGAATAAAAGAATAGAAGCGGGAAAGAAAAGAAGAGAGAGAGAGATGGAAGGAGGAGGAAAAAAGCTTCAAACACAGACATGAGACAAAGAATGTCTCCAGATTTGTGGGGTGGATTGTGGTTATGGGTACGACACAGCTATCAGTCAGCACTGGGTGAGCTCATCCACACACACACACACACACACACACACACACACACACACACACACACACACACACACACACACACACACACACACACACACACACACACACACACACACACACACACACACACACACACACACACACACACACACGTTTACAGCAGAGCAGTGCATGTATGCATGAATATCACACACACACAGCTATCCTCCCTTCCTACTGGCTGTATCAATTGACCAGGGTTGGGGTCAATTCCATTTCAACTCAGTCAATTCAGGAAGCATTTTCTGAGGGACACTGAAATTGGAATTTGAACTCACCCCTTGAACTGACTGAATTGACATGGAATTGACCCCAAAACCTGTTATTAACCCCAACCCTCTACACCCACTCCCTGTACCATCACACCCAGGATAGGCAGCCCTTAGCGGGCTAATGTGAGCCTCCAGCCCCCCCCTCTACCCAGGAGAACAACCCCTTAATCACAACCACATGGAGACCCCTCTCCCTCATCTTTCCACACAGCCATCCCATGTTATCCCCCTCTCTTTCATCTCTCTCTCATCCCTCTTTCACCCCTTTCCTCCCTGTCTCTTCCTCCTCTCATGCCTGGTGTTTTCCGACAGGGTTTGACGGTTCTGTGGTTTCATGGCTATTTGTGTGTGTGTACATGTGTGCATGAGTATCTGTCTTTGTGTGTGTGTGCAATGTGCATACGTGTGTGTTATTTATTGGCAGAAGGTCTGAGTGTGTTTCCTGTAGTGTGGATCTGGGGCCTTAGCTGAGAACACTGCTGGAGTTACACTCTGCTTCTCATGGAGGGTTCTCCTTGATTATCTGTGACCAACGGCTGGTGAACGCTGATGATTCAACCATATTCTCCCATCTTCATATGGATGGAAAAGAACATCAATGGTCTGTATCCCAAATGGCACCCTATTCCCTTTATAGTGCACTACCTTTGACCAGGGCCAAGTAGTTGACTATGTAGGGAACAGTTTGTGACAACCCCGGACAGAGCTGATGCAGCAACAGCCACCATACTGTGGATTCCACTCAGTTTGAAACCGTTATCAGAGTTAATATCCTGTGTTCTGGCTGTGTGTCGGGGTATCATATCAGTAACCTTGACCACAGGATGTTCAGTGGTTGGGATGTAAATCATGTTCATGAACAGGACCTTCGCTTATATTCTCACTGTCATCCAGAAGGGAAGTTGTGTGTAGCTTTTCAGGGGTGATGACGGAGCGTCAATCACACACACTCCTCTGCCTCTGGATCCACTCCCGGCCCCATGATGGACGAGGGGAGTGGTGGTGTGTGTGTGTGTGGAGTGGGGGGCTTCGCACGGGTCAGCGTGAAAGATGAATGGAGTGGAAAAGGTGGATAGATAGCCTTTGAGACGACGGAAAAGGGGGATCTGATATCCTAGCAGTGTGGTTATGTGTATGGGGCTGTTAGACGTAGGGATCAACTCTTTAAACTCTGACTGACTGAGACAGGACAGAGCCTGTGAAACATGAGCACTACTGCTACCCACCTGATCAACATCAAGCCATATTCACTCACTTCAATGTTCACTAGCTATCATCACCACCACCATCATGGTATCTGTGCTCTTCATCAACATCTCATGTCTTCTAATCTCATCTGTTTCTCCTCCATACCATCTTTTCCATCATGACCCCTCTTCCTGGTCTAGGGGTTGTCATGGCCCCTCTTCCTCGTCTAGGGGTTGTCATGACCCCTCTTCCTGGTCTAGGGGTTGTCATGGCCCCTCTTCCTGGTCTAGGGGTTGTCATGGCCCCTCTTCCTGGTCTAGGGGTTGTCATGGCCCCTCTTCCTGGTCTAAGGGCTCTCATGACCCCTCTTCCTGGTCTAAGGGTTGTCATGACCCCTCTTCCTGGTCTAAGGGTTGTCATGACCCCTCTTCCTGGTCTAAGGGTTGATTTAGGATTGGACCAGTGTGTGATTGTGAGTCTCACCAAGCACAGTGTCCTGCACGTGGCTGTCTGGGTCATCCAGGTGCAGCAGCAGCTGCTGGAACAGGACCTCCAGGTGTTGACTGTAGAGCTGGGAGTTGTAGTCTTTCCCCAGGGAGGCAAGCCATAGGCCCAGAGCCCTGAGGGCCACGCCCCTCACCTCCTCACTGCTGTCATCCAGACGCTTCAGCACCTCTGAAGACACACACACACACACACACACACACACACACACACACACACACACAGTACATTTATGAAAGAACCCAGAGACACGCAAAGATAGGAGACACACAGAGAGACACAAACAGAGAGCAGGAGAGGAACAAATTAGAATGACTAAATTAGAATAACTAAATCTATTTCTATAGGATCATAAACAATCATGGATGCATTCTAGAAATATGTAGAAAAAAGGTGTGTGTGTCAGTGACAGAGGGAATGACAGAGGATTGAGAGAGGAACAAAGAGAGAAGGAGAGAGAATGAAAGAAATAGTGAATGAAAGATAGGGATACTGTGTGGAAGAGAGGAGAGAAAGACCTGTTTGCTCTAACAAAGACAGGATACACAGAGGGAGACACCAGTATAGTACCAGGGTAGATGTTGTTCAGGGCATCTGGGTGGAGACTGGGTCCTATCAGTTTGAGCAGGTTGGACAGAGAGCGACAGGCCAGTAGTCTGGACAGCTGAGAGTCTTCCTCTAGAGCAGACAACACCTGGGGGCTCAGCCTCTCCTCTACGGCCAGTAACTACAGACACAGAGATAAAAACAGACAGAAAATTTGGTTGTGCATCAGCATTTTCTCTCTTTATGTCAGTCACTGACAGTCACTCAACTATCCATGTCAGCGAACAATGTTTTAATTGGTAGTTAGTCTAGCTAGCTATTTAAACTTGTAGTAATCATGGTCGTATCCTGACTGGGCACACAGGGAACGTGCCCATGGGCCCTGAGCTCCAGGGGGCCCTCAATGGTTTTGTTAGCCTATCTGAGTGAGAATGACTATCATGTTAACATGGCATAATTCATTTCAACATGTGTAGAACTGCAGGAAATCTGCTTTAAACCCGTAAAAATCTCTCCACCCCATGGCAAAATGGGTAGGAAATTAGCTGAAAAACTGCAAATTTCTCTCTGTAGAATTGCATAAAATATATGTTATAAAATTGCAGTTCTTTCTGCCCCATGGCAACATGTAGAATTGCAGGACATTTACTTCTCTCAACCGTCAAGAGGGGGGTCACTAAAATGTTTTGCCCGCGAGTTGGGGGGCCCCCCAACCAAATCTTGCTTAGGGCCCGCAAAAGGCTAGAGCTGGCCCTGAACAGACAGGCCATATTACAAACAGAAAACACAACTATTACTGTGAAAATATTGTGTGGGCACTTGGCAGCGAAAGAGCAGGAAAGCTGAACTCACATTTCATACATGTTATGTTCACAGGTAGTCACAGTGAATTACTCTAGTACACACAGTAATCCAAAGCATAGTTCTGACACTGGAGACCCTGTTATATAACCATTTGACTTCCCAAACACTTTAAACATAGGAGAAACTGGACAGAGATGGCTGTTGCTCATCATCCCTGGTGACTATGAGACAGGCTGTGAGTGTGGGAGTGATGGCGAAAGCACAGCAGGACAGAGCTGCATCAGACTTCCAGCAGCTCATAGACGGACACTGGGCCAGGTAGACAACAGAACACAACCATCCCTGTGCTGGTCTGAGATCACATGAGCTGATATCAAGGTTCTTAACAGATCATTCATCTGGGAAAGAGGAAAACTGTGAGTGTGTGCGGTAGAAAGAACGAGTGAGTGAGGGTCAAAGAGAGAGGGCTCGACAGAGAGAGAGAAGGGGCTCGACAGAGAGAGAGAAGGGGCTCGACAGAGAGAGAGAAGGGGCTCGACAGAGAGAGAGAAGGGGCTCGACAGAGAGAGAGAAGGGGCTCGACAGAGAGAGAGAAGGGGCTCGACAGAGAGAGAGAAGGGGCTCGACAGAGAGAGAGAAGGGGCTCGACAGAGAGAGAGAAGGGGCTCGACAGAGAGAGAGAAGGGGCTCGACAGAGAGAG
>NC_138293.1:85797500-85812500 GCF_965601325.2 Salmo salar | reverse complement strand
TCTCTGTGTTGTGTCTGTGTGTACACATCTGCATGTATTGTGTGAGTCAGTCAGTTCTTACCTGTGCAGTTGTGTGCACCAGTGTCTCTGTGTTTAACAGTACACGTGTGTACATGTCTCTGTGTTTACAGCGCATTCGGAAAGTATTCAGAACCCTTGACTTTTTACACATTTTGTTATGGTAAAGCCTTATTCTAAAATTGATTACGTAGTTTTTTCCCCTCATCAATCTACACACAATACCCCATAATGGCAAAGCAAAAACAGGTTTTTGCTCATTTATAAAAAATAAAAAACAGAAATAACACATTTACATAATTATTCAGACCCTTTATTCAGTACTTCGTTGAAGCACCTTTGGCAGCAATTACAGGCTTGAATCTTCTTGGATATGACGCTACAACCTTGGCACACCTGTATTTGGAGAGTTTCTCCCATTCTTCTCTGCAGATCCGCTCAAGCTCTGTCAGGTTGGATGGGGAGCGTTGCTGCACAGCTATTTTCAGGTCTCTCCAGAGATGTTCGATCGGGTTCAAGTCCGGGATCTGGCTAGGCCACTTAAGAATATTCAGAGACATGTCCCGAAGCCACTCCTGCGTTGTCTTGGCTGTGTGCTTAGGGTCATTGTCCTGTTGGAAGGTGAACCTTCGCCCAAGTCTGAGCTCTCTGGAGCAGGTTTCATTCAAGGATCTCTCTGTACTTTGGTCCGTTCATCTTTGCCTCGTTCCTGACTAGTCACCCACTCTCTGCTGCTGAAAAACATCCCCACAGCATGATGCTGCCACCACGCTTCACCGTAGGGATGGTGCCAGGTTTCCTCCAGACATGACACTTGGCATTCAGGCCAAAGAGTTCAATCTTGATTTCATCAGACCAAAGAATCTTGTTTCTCATGGTCTGAGAGTCTTTAGGTGCCTTTTGGCAAACTCCAGGTGGGCTGTCATGTGCCTTTTACTGAGGCACATGACATAAAGGCCTGATTGGTAGAGCGCTGCAGAGATGGTTGTCCTCATGGAAGGTTCTCCCATCTCCCCAGAGGAACACTAGAGCTAGAGTGACCATCAGGTTCTTGGTCACCTCCCTAACCAAGGTCCTTCTTCCCTGATAGGTCAGTTTGGCCAGGTGGCCAGCTCTAGGGAGAGTCTTGGTGGTTCAAAACTTCCTCCATTTAAGAATGATGGAGACCACTGTGTTCTTGGAGACCTTCAATGCTGCAGAAATATTTTGGTACCCTTCCCCAGATCTGGGCTTCAACATGTCCTGTCTTAGATTGTCTTTCTCACCCCGTAGCACTCACACTACCGTTCAAAAGTTTGGGGTCACTTAGAAATGTCCTTATTTTATAAAGAAAAACACCTTTTTTGTCCATTAAAATAACATACAATTGATTAGAAATACAGTGTAGACATTGTTAATGTTGTGAATGACTATTGTAGCTGGAAATGGCAGATTTTTTATGGAATATCTACATAGGCGTACAGAGGCCCATTATCAGCAACCATCACTCCTGTGTTCCAATGGCACGTTGTGTTAGCTAATCCAAGTTTTTCATTTTAAAAAGCTAATTAATCATTACAAAACCCTTTTGCAATTATGTTAGCACAGCTGAAAACTGTATTCCTGATTAAAGAAGCAATAAAACTGGCCTTCTTTAGACTAGTTGAGTATCTGGAGCATCAGCATTTGTGGGTTCGATTGCAGGCTCAAAATGGCCAGAAACAAATAACTTTCTTCTGAAACTCATCAGTGTATACTTGTTCTGAGAAATGACGGCTATTCCATGCGAGAAATTGCCAAGAAACTGAAGATCTAGTACAACACTGTGTACTACTCCCTTCACAGAACAGCGCAAACTGGCTCTAACCAGAATAGAAAGAGGAGTGGGAGGCCTCGGTGCACAACTGAGAAACAGACGGCTCACAAGTCCTCAACTGGCAGCTTCATTAAATAGTACCCGCAAAACACCAGTCTCAACGTCAACAGTGAAGAGGCAACTCCGGGATGCTGGCCTTCTAAAACCCTCACAAACTTTTACAGATGCACAATTGAGAGCATCCTGTCGGGCTGTATCACCGCCTGGTACGGCAACTGCTCTGCCCTCAACCGCAGGGCTCTCCAGACGGTGGTGCTGTCTGCACAACGCATCACCGGTGGCAAACTACCTGCCCTCCAGGACACCTACAACACCCGATGTCACAGGAAGGCCAAAAAGATTATCAAGGACAACAACTACCCGAGCCACTGCCTGTTCATCACGCTATCATCCAGAAGGCGAGGTCAGTACAGGTGCATCAAAGCTGGGACAGAGACTGAAAAACAGCTTCTATCTCAAGGTCATCAGATTGTTAAACAGCCACCACTAGCACAGAGAGGCGGCTGCCTACTTACAGACTTGATATCATTGGCCACTTTAATAAATGGATCACTAGTCACTTTAAATAATGCCACTTTAATATAGTTTACATATCTTATATTACTCATCTCATATGTACATCCTGTATTCTATACCATCTATTGCATCCTGCCTATGCCGCTCAGTCATCGCTCATCCATATATTTATATGTACATATTTTTATTCCATCCCTTTAGATTTGTGTGTATTAGGTAGTTGTTGTGGAATTGTTAGATTACTTGTTAGATATTACTGCACTGTCGGAACTAGAAGCACAAGCATTTCTATACACTCGCATTAACATCTGCATGTGACCTATAAAATTTGATACGGACAATTCCTTTGACCCCATGGCTTGGTCTTTGCTCTGACATGCACTGCCAACTGTGGGACTTTATATAGACAGGTGTGTGCCTTTCCAAATCATGTCCAATCAATTGAATTTACCACAGGTGGACACCAATCAAGTTGTAGAAACATCAAGAATGATCAATGGAAACAGGATGCACCTGAGCTCAATTTCGAGACTCATAGCAAAGGGTCTGAATACTTATGTAAATAAGGTATGTTTTTTATTTTTAATACATTTGTTAAAACCTGTTTTCGCTCTGTCATTAGGGGGTATTTTGTGTAGATTGCTGAGGATTTTTATTTATGTAATCCATTTTTTAATAAGGCTGTAATGTAACAAAATGTGGAAAACGTCAAGTGGTCTGAATACTTTCCGAAGGCTCTGTATAATACAAAACTGGACACATATTACACTTCTGCGTTGTGATACAAAAATATTAGCAAAATGTATAGTTCATTGTGTATTTAAAAAAAATATCTGATATTGTCAAAGTCCACAATGATCAACCAAACATCTTGCAGAGAAGATAAATTGTGGATAAGCTTGATAATATATTATCATCTCTTTTTTTAAGACAAAGTTATTGAATGATTTAAATTCTTTTTTAATATATATATATATAGAATTAGTATGGTTTGATTAAATTCAAAGCTCCCTACCATCATATCCAAACCAATGTGACACCGATGTTGATGAAACTTTGCAAATCAACTTGATTGGAGGCCTCTCATCATGAGTCGTAATGCCATTACCGAGAACCCCATACCGGATTTTTAACAGGGTCATTAACATTAGGGAAAAATTGCTCTCTCTTTCCCCGACCTAGCTCAATATCTAGGCATCGAATAAGAACGAGCCTACAGCATCCATAAATTGACCATCAGACTTGCCACCTTTCAGACTGAATAAGGTTGTATGAGCAACAGTTTTGATTACATTTATAATTTATCATTTTCAAGTGCAAATTTTGTCCATTAAGAACCAATGATGCTACCTTGTTGTAGCATTTCTGACAATGCAAACATCTTTTTTAGCCAAAGCGCAGAGTTTATACACCAGGCTAGTAAGATAAAGGCCTGATTGGTAGAGCGCTGCTTCTATGTATGTGTTCACTTGTGCAGGTACCTGTGTGTGTGTGTGGGTTTACCTGGCTGGGCGGGATGGCTCCCCCTTGCAGCAGGGCTAGCAGACAGCTGAGAGCTGAGGTACGGATAGCTGCAGCAGTACGACCTGCCTTCCACACCAGGTTAGGTAGCAGCAACTCCAACAGAAACACATCCAGGTGCTCACAGAACCTCCTAGAGAGAGAGAGAGACGTTCAATTCTACAACCACCTAAAAGAAAGTGATTCCCAAACCTTCCATAACAAAGCCATCACCTACAAAGAAATGAACCTGGAGAAGAGTCCCCTAAGCAAGCTGGTCCTGTGACTCTGTTCACAAACACAAACAGACCCCACAGAGCCCCAGGACAGCAACACGATTAGACCCAACCAAATCACGAGAAAACAAAAAGATAATTACGACCCATTGGAAAGAATTGACAGAAAAACAGAGTAAACTAGAATGCTATTTGACCCTAAACAGAGAGTACACAGTGGCAGAATACCTGACCACTGTGACTGACCCAAACTTAAGGAAATATTTGACTATGTACAGACTCCGTGAGCATAGCCTTGCTATTGAGAAAGGCAGACCTGGCTTTCAAGAGAAGACAGGCTATGTGCACACTGCCCACAAAGTGAGGTGGAAACTGAGCTGTACTTCCTAACCTCCTGCCAAATGTATGACCATATTAGAGACACATATTTCCCTCAGATTACACAGATCCACAAAGAATTTGAAAACAAATCCAATTTTGATAAACTCCCATATCTACTGGGTGAAATACCAGTGTGCCATCACAGCAGCAAGATTTGTGACTTGTTGCCACAAGAAAAGTGAAAATAAATCAACATAAATATGGGTTGTATTTACAATGGTGTTTGTTCTTCACTGGTGAAGAAGCACCATTGTAAATACAACCCATATTTATGTTAATTTATTTTCCCTTTTGTACTTTAACTATTTGCACATCATTACAACACTGTATATAGACATAATAACATTTGAAATGTGAGAGACAGAAGAGAGAGAGGCGTGGGGTAGGGGAAGAGAGAGAGAGAAAGGGAGAGAGAGAGAGAGAGAGAGATGGAGGGAGCATTAAAGAAGTCTGTCAGCTGTTCCAATGGACTGATTCCTACATTAGTACACGTCTTGTATAGAAGTAGATGTTCTGAAGCCGTCTCTACTCCCCAGTCCCCACACTCCAAAGTAGTTCCCCAATAATTCACTAAGAAATACCCAAGAAAATCTGCTCTCTAGTACTGGGCTATTCAACTCTTACCCAATGAGGTCCAGAGCCTGCTGGTGTTCTGTTCTACCTGATAATGAATTACACTCACCTGGTGTCCCAGGTCTAAATCTGTCCCTGGTTAGAGGGGAACAATGAAAACACAGTGGAACTGGCATCCAGGCCCAGAGATGAGTTTGAAGGCTCTAGTAGAATGACACTCTAGTTCCCACACTCCCAAGAAATTCTCTAATGACAAGGAAAAATACATTTTTCTTTGGAAAATAAAGAAATTGTCTAGTCCCCAGTCTATTATCGAATAATTCACTATGAAATTCCTAAAAACTTCACAGAAAAGTCTAGGAATACCTAATGTAATCTAACGATACGGTGATGAATGATGCAGTCAGTGTCCAAATAGGCAACGTCATCAGAGTCAGGATGAGCAGACTGGGAAGTAGCCTCCTAGTGACGTGATGCGATGGGAAAACACACGCAGTAATATAGAGCTACCAGGCTACTGGAGATTACTGAGCGCTACACAGTGGCAAACCACTGACACACAGCTGTATCTACGGCCATGTTTCCCACAGCCAGCCGGTCTGTGGATACTAAGACTAGAGGTACAGAAAGAGAGGGAAGAGAGGATGAAGAGAAGAGGACCATCTGGATGTCCTTTGTTTCTCCTCTTCTCTCACTCACTCTCTACTTTCCTGCTAATTCAATCATACTGACAGTCACTCCCTCTGCCTGCCTGTCCGCGCCCACACACACACACACACACACACACACACACACACACACACACACACACACACACACACACACACACACACACACACACACACACACACACACAGTTAATTTATGAGTCCGGCACCCCATTTCTCCCCAACACTGACATGTGGTATTTGTAAGTGCAAAATCTGGCAGCAGTCTCTATAATCCCTATATACACCCCCATTATACTTCTGTTCTGAGTGACCCTGTATGACATGTTGGAGCGGGCTGTACCATCTATTCGCCAGTAGGGGGAGCCCATCTCCCACTAATGCAGCCAGCAGCCAGTCAGCGGCCTTCATGTGTTCTATTCTCCCTGCTCTCTCTGTCCTATATGGAAGTGGATGGAAAGGATGCCATGAAGAGTAATAGTAGGACATGGAAAGTCCTCTTTCCACATCGCATTGACCAACCCCATCAATAGTGCGCACGTCGCTCGCAGGCATGCACACAATAAGATATGATTGTCAGTTTGGTACCCAACACACATTTACACAGTCTGACTCAAGACAAGTGCTACTCCCAGCAAGTAACGCACATGTAAAGGACATCACGCTGCTTGCTTATCGAGGGCCGCTTCCTCCTGATTCGGCTCATACCGAGGCCCGAACACAGGACCTCTGCTTCTTTGCAAGCACACATGACCACCCTCCTGAAGTGTCTTACCAATCACGCCACGTGAATAGCTAGCTATTTGGCAGCGCAAGTGGGGACACTTCTGGCTGAGGAGTAAGTTTCACACATCCACATGTGCGCCACACACACAAAATGCCAGCCTGTCGGGTCTCTACACTGCCTAGCTCTATGCTGTAAATCTCAGACAGCAATTACAGACCTTCCTTGCCAACAACACACACCTATTTCTGAAGAAGAACTTTGATTTTATCTGCCATTTTCACAGTGTGGGGTGTATTCTTTCTCCCATAACACATTCCTTTCTACTTGTATTTCATCTTAACCTTCAATAGCAGCCCACCTCTCTACTTCTGTTCTACCTTAACCTTTAATAGCAGCCCACAGATCCACATGAAACAAAGCCATTATGTGTCAGTGGAACTAAGGCATATGTTTGAGGATACACTCTCTCTCTTCCCTTTCTCTTTGTTCTGCTGCCGACATGTTATTATGTCATTTTGTTACAGGAACAAAGAGTGTATTATAGAGAGATACTGTGCATCATTATCATTGTCGCCTTGATGAGATGGGAGTTTGTGTCTGTGTGGGTGTGCTGCACTACAAACATTCTACATGGGAGAGACTGTGCGGGAAGGTATTACTTAAAAAAGGCAGGTAGTAACCACATATAACAAATGGATTTGCATTAGTATACGCATTAAAAGTTCCAATGTAAAGTTACAGCTCATTTTTCTATTTATTACATCAAACCCATCAGAATTCCAAAGAACGCCGAAGTCATTTTCGGAAAATGTTTTTTCTGGGCGTGATGTAATATGGAGGACCCGGCAAGCCAGTCCATTCACTATAATGTAACCTCCAACATAAATAACTTCAAATGTTTAACTTCAAATTACACCAAATTGTTTGCACTGATGACTACTAGTTTCAAGCCAATTTACAAGCAAATACTTTATGAATTTGCTACAAATCAACTTGCAAGGTTGCTAGCCAACTAGCCTGCTAAAGTTAGCCCTACCAGCCTGCTAACGTAGCCCTGCCAGCCTGCTAACGTTAGCCCTGCCAGCCCTGCTAACGTTAGCCCTGCCAGCCCTGCTAACGTTAGCCCTGCCAGCCCTGCTAACGTTAGCCCTGCCAGCCCTGCTAACGTTAGCCCTGCCAGCCCTGCTAACGTTAGCCCTGCCAGCCTGCTAACATTAGCCCTGCCAGCCTGCTAACATTAGCCCTGCCAGCCTGCTAACGTTACATTATCATCGAATGAGTCAGCCAGTTACTATCAACACCTAGCTTACAGCTACATTAAAGTCAATTACATTTTTGGAAATACATAACACCATCTAACCAGTTATCAAATAATGTTAGCTAGCTATATGCAGTTATCTTAGCCAGCAAGCTAGCCAGCCAGCTAACGTTAGCTATTTAGCCAATTAGCTTTTAGCCTACCCAACCACCACGGTTATGGTCGGTACGCTAGAGCCTAACTATTGGAGACCAGTTAGAACACAATCAAAACATAACCTCAGATTAAAAGCAAAGAGAGAGAAGACTTCCAGATTGATGGCTGGGGCCCATCCGATGGTAAAACTTTTAAAAGCATGCAGGCTGAGTTAGCTACCAAAGCAAGGGGTGGCGGGCGCATCGCTGGGCCGAGGGAGAGTCAGAGCAATCCAAAATACATAGATTCCAGATGTCTGTTAGCTAGCACAGTAGCACTAAGCCAAGGTGGAAATAGTTACAAAACTCCCGTAGGCTACTTCCCAGGGAACATCCCGAAAAGTTGACAAAACAAAATGGAGAACAGACGAGGTACTACACAATTAGAGCAAGCAGGTATGAGTTTCCCTTTCGTTATGAGCTCACCGGCAAGAAGCCTGCCATGCTAACGAGTTCCCACTAGATAACACTGCCACATGTCAGTGAAGAGCATTGCTGCATGTGCCCCATGTCAGTGAAGAGCATTGCTGCACGGGACACGTGCCCCATGTCAGTGAAGAGCATTGCTGCACGGGACACGTGCCCCATGTCAGTGAAGAGCATTGCTGCACGGGACACGTGCCCCATGTCAGTGAAGAGCATTGCTGCACGGGACACGTGCCACATGTCAGTGAAGAGCATTGCTGCACGGGACACGTGCCCCATGTCAGTGAAGAGCATTGCTGCACGGGACACGTGCCCCATGTCAGTGAAGAGCATTGCTGCACGGGACACGTGCCCCATGTCAGTGAAGAGCATTGCTGCACGGGACACGTGCCCCATGTCAGTGAAGAGCATTGCTGCACGGGACACGTGCCACATGTCAGTGAAGAGCATTGCTGCACGGGACACGTGCCCCATGTCAGTGAAGAGCATTGCTGCACGGGACACGTGCCCCATGTCAGTGAAGAGCATTGCTGCACGGGACACGTGCCCCATGTCAGTGAAGAGCATTGCTGCACGGGACACGTGCCCCATGTCAGTGAAGAGCATTGCTGCACGGGACACGTGCCCCATGTCAGTGAAGAGCATTGCTGCACGGGACACGTGCCCCATGTCAGTGAAGAGCATTGCTGCACGGGACACGTGCCCCATGTCAGTGAAGAGCATTGCTGCACGGGACACGTGCCCCATGTCAGTGAAGAGCATTGCTGCATGGGACACGTGCCCCATGTCAGTGAAGAGCATTGCTGCATGGGACACGTGCCCCATGTCAGTGAAGAGCATTGCTGCATGGGACACGTGCCCCATGTCAGTGAAGAGTATTGCTGCATGGGACACGTGCTGCCATGCAGCCTGCTCTTCACTGACTTTGTTGCAGTGTTATCTAGTGGGTAGCATGGCTAGTGGCTAACGTTAGTGGCTAGTGGCTAACCGAGCTGGAATATAAACTCTGTAGGTCCTCCAAATGCCGTTGAGAAATATTGCATTGTGGGTAGATGAGAAGATATCCAGAATTAAGTTAATAAATATGTAATAACCAAAAAACAACTATTTTTGTACTTATAGGTAACCAGATCGTGACTATAACTAAGTCACTAAGTCTTTGACACATCACGTTGGTGAGTAAAAACTCATGCTTCCAACCCTATATGTCAATATGAATTCTTCATAGTATAAACTTCTTCCAACATCCAAAGCAATAAGACATGGTGCCCTTAGATGAAAGGAGTTATTCTGTATAATCACTCACTACTAATCTTCCTATGATGACTTAACTACCAAGGTGCCCTGGGTTAAAAGCACAAGTCAACACTAAACAGCATAGGTGGCCTGTGAGAGGAAGAGAGAGTTGGAAGGACAGAGGCACTGCTTGTTGGCTGTTGACTTCATACCTTTATGAGCTGGATGTAGGCCTAGCACTCACATCTGGAGCTTGGAGTTCACAATTCTAATGTCTTTATGTCTGACTTCTAGCCTGGGTGTCAGTCTGCTTCTACCAACTCCTTTGGCCAGTTTGACTAAAAGGGTTCCACACCATAAAAACTACCCATAATAACTACCCATAATAACTACAAACTATCAATACAAACTACCCAGATTGACCTCGACATGACCCTAGACATTACGTACACATCCACGGTGACACGCGCTGCACCCAAGGCAGTCACGGTCGACCCTTGGGGACCACGCTGACGAGTTACCCCACTGAGTGACGGGGACAACTGTTGCTCCGACCGCAGGAGCCACAGCAGAGACCACAGACCACACGGCCCCGGCTTAATTTAATGTATTCCCCTAGATTAGAGAGGCGCTGGGGGAAGAGAGACGGACTATGTGGAAATGGCTTGGAGAGGGGGAGATAAGAGATATTCAGGGACCCCATGATGAGTCTCATGTTATTGTCTGCTAATATCCTGGTCTGGATTTGAATGACTGTAATGTGGAATGCGTGGGTGACGGGTAGCCTCCCCACAGGTGATTTAGTTGCATGTGTCTGTTTACAATGTGGCTCATGATGTGTAAATTATATCCTCTTCAGGGCAATACAAGTTTAATTCTGTCATTCATTCGTCGGTTCAATCAATCCAATGAATCAATCAGTTAGTCTCAACACTCCATCCTTCTTAACAGTGTTGAAAGATTACTCTGGGGTGGTGATGAGGCCTGGCGTTACTAACTCACTGAGGACAGATAGATCAACCCAAAATCCACCCCTCCCCCCATTAGAGTCCTATTGCTAGGTATGTTTCATGTTGGTAGGTCCCAGATGTAACAAGATGTCTGTGGTGGTAGATTCCATCCAGATTAGTGAGACGGGGGATGGCGACAATTTAGGCCATGTAAAGCTCATTTCAACGCATTTGGGCTATGGCTTCTACGAATTAATAAATTCAGCCTTGTAATGAGAAATATAAACAGTCCAAAGTAGGGGTGGGGGTGCATGTCCCCTCCATTACTAGTGGAAATTACACCCATGGTTTTTCCTATTATGACCAATCTCCTATAGTAGCCATAGACTCTATATAGCCCAAGCCTCATAGAGAATAAACAGACCCACTGCAGGCTGCAGAGCCTGAGATGGGACAGCTACCATAGACATGCTGTACATAATACATCATTGACAACTACTTCTGTTGACGAGGGTCCCGTGTCGCTGGGCTGCTAATTCTACAGTTAATGAGGGGAAGTTGGAAAAACATGAGCTGTGCTAAATCTGCTAATAACGTCTGGGGAGAAACACATAACGTTCAGGGCAGTTTGGAGAAATGAAAACAAACGTGACAGGTTTAGGTCAGCCTGCGCTAACGAGCCTGTGGAAAGTCAACCTGGGCTATACCGGTCCAGCCTGGCTTTAACTGTGTGTGTCTGAATGTGTGTGTTTAAGACCATTACTGAACTTTCACCTCTCCTTTACCCATATAGTGGTATGTCGGGACACCAGAGGTACTTCCTGTTTTCACTCTGCGACTTAGCTGTAGGTGTAGGAGCTTGGTGTTTATCATGCATTTTTTATGTCTGTGTGGTGGACACAGGTTTGTGTGTGTATGTGCATGCATGTGCGTGTGTATGCATGTGTGTCTGTGTGTGTATGGGAGTCTGTGTGTGTATGGGAGTCTGTGTGTGTATGGGAGTCTGTGTGTGTGTGTGTGTGTGTGTGTGTGTGTGTGTGTGTGTGTGTGTGTGTGTGTGTGTGTGTGTGTGTGTGTGTGGGAGTCTGTGTGTGTGTGTGTGTGTGTGTGTGGGAGTCTGTGTGTGTGTGTGTGTGTGTGTGTGTGTGTGTGTGTGTGTGTGTGTGTGTGTGGGAGTCTGTGTGTGTGTGTGTGTGTGTGTGTGGGAGTCTGTGTGTGTGTGTGTGGGAGTCTGTGTGTGTGTGTGTGTGTGTGTGTGTGTGTGGGGGGGAGTGTGTGTGTGTGTGTGTGTGTGTGTGTGTGTGTGTGTGGGAGTCTGTGTGTGTGTGCGTGGGAGTCTGTGTGTGTGTGTGTGGGAGTCTGTGTGTGTGTGTGTGGGTGTGTGTGTGTGTGTGTGTGTGTCTGTGTGTGAGTCTGTGTGTGTGTGTGAGTCTGTGTGTGTGTGTGTGTGAGTCTGTGTGTGTGTGTGTGTGTGTGTGTGTGTGTGTGTGTGTGTCTGTGTGTGTGTGTGTGTGTGTGTGTGTGTGAGTCTGTGTTTATCAGCCGGTCCCAAATCACTCCCTATCCCTCCCTTTGGACCCCCCCTCATGTTAGCATGCCTGAACAGGTATTTAAGCAGTATAGTGGTAAAGAGTTCCAATATTGCTTCCACCTTACAGACATGCAAACTTTGAAGGGTTAGGGCCATGGGGTAGGGATTCAAATGGGACCGGCTGATTGTGTGTGTGTGTGTGTGTGTGTGTGTGTGTGTGTGTGTGTGTGTGTGTGTGGGGGGGGGAAATTCAGAACTCACCCCTGGGAGTCCAGTGTGTGTGTAGCGTCCAGCAGCAGTTTGGACAGCATGGTGAAGATGTGTAGTCTCATCTCAGGGTCTCTCTCTGGGTCCAGACAGTTCTGCAGAAGGGGCATTAGCAAGGGCAGGAACTCTCCAATGACTGGGCCTGAACACACACACAACACACGCAGAAGAATAGAAGTCCTATTATTAGTAGTACTGACCACTGCTCAGTCAGACAGGGAAAGTTCCAAGGACTGACCAGACTGTGACACACAGCAACAAGGAAATGAGACATGAGTTAAAGGAGCTGTTGTGTGTGAATTGCTTGAGTGTGTGTGTGTGTGTTGCGGTAAGTCGTGTTACCAGACTGGGTCAGTCACTGGATGGGAAATTCACAGTGAAAGTATTCCCAGCTCACACACACACAGTCAGACAGACACTTGATTAGTGTGTGTGTGTGTGAGCTGGGAATACTTTCACTGTATGACACGCTGTAGAGACAAGACAGAGGATATCCTGTGATGATGAGGGCAGCGGCTGGCCAGTAGAACAGACTTCCCCCGAGAAGCAGATAAAGAGAGGGAGAGAAAAAGGCAATGGAGGGTAAAGAGAGGGAGAGAAAAAGGCAATGGAGGGTAAAGAGAGAGAGAGAGAGAGAGAGAGAGAGAGAGAGAGAGAGAGAGAGAGAGAGAGAGAGAGGAGAGAGAGAGAGAGAGAGAGAGAGAGAGAGAGGACACAAAATGCAAAGATGTCAAGCAGCAGGAATGTGCGAATCAAAACGGTGCCACAAACAGGGTGAAGGTGCCAGAGCAGAGCAGGCATCTCAAGGCCTCTTCACACTAACTCACTGCTGAAATGAGAGGGTCAGCTCGGCTGGATTCCACTAAAATGATCCCTAGTACACAGCCAGTTGACCACAGTGTCCTGCCCTGCTCATCTCACCTGGCAGAGATTTATTTTTACAGGGCCAGAGGGTGCCAGACCAGAGACAGTGAAGGAACACACTCACACACGTGCACGCAGAGACACGCACAAAAACGCAGGGACATTCACGGACAAACACATACACGAACGCAGGGACCCACACACACATGTATGGAAAAGAGGAGCAATGCCAGTGTGAAGAGGAAATGGGAGGACAAAGTTTATGTCTGACAAACAGCAGTCAGAAGGTGAGACCAGACTATGACTAAGAGAATGGGATATTCTCAGATCTCAAACATTGACAAATAGATGAGAGATTATAGCATGTCTTTCCATTGGCTCCCAGGCCCATTTTCCCAGAATGCTTTGGCATAGTGGCCAGAAAGGTGAAAGGTTAACCCCGGAATGGCGAGGGGCTTTGCAGGGAGTATTTTAATAAGAACCACACAGAGACTGAGGTTCAAAGTGGCCTTGATGCAAGGAGGAGGGGGGGTCTGACCGTAAGCTTAGAATGGACTGGTCAGTTATGACTGGAGGCTTAGGGGACTAAAGGACATACTTCAGCTGTTGATGTTCCCATACAATCAGAGCAAAATCCTCAAATACCTTTTCAGTACATCCTGTTACTATCATCTGAAAAATATCTGTGTAAATCAATTGGTCCTGATTAAGCATGAACAACAGTACAACTATAAAACTCTAAAGAACAAAAATAACTTCTCTATTATTAGAATTAGAATTATACAGACAAACCTAAAAGGGTTCCGTTTTGGGTTCCATGCAGAAACAATTCCATAGAGGGTTCTACATGGGGACAGCCGAAGAACCCTTTTTTCTAAGAGTGTATAGGTCTGGAGTGCAAGTGTGTGGTGAGAGAGAGAGACGGAGACAAAGAGAGAGATACAGACAGACAGACAGACAGACAGACAGACAGACAGAGAGAGAGAGAGAGAGAGAAAGACAGACAAAGAGAAAGACAGACAAAGAGAAAGACAGACAAAGAGAAAGACAGACAGAGCAATCCGGGATGAAAGAACGTGTGTCGGAGGTGCTGACGTCGGAGGATTATGGGGGATAGGGGTAAAGTAATGCGTAAAGTGAGGTTCAGAGCCCTGTAACCCTCCCTAACCTGGACTGAGACAGACAGGGAGTGGGGGGGATTTACCCTAGTCACTAAGATAACTGGGCTCTAATGACAAGCTTTCTGTGTGTAGCTGGATAATGGCAGGTTATGTTGCTGACTTGCCAGAAGCATCAAACTGAATTATTCTGCTGCTATCATTCACTACATACTACAGTCAGACTGCCATCATTGAAGTTGTTTGTAGTGACGTCAAAGTGCGGGGTGTTGTACAAAACAAAGTCATCAGTGATTGGATCATCTCTAACCATCAGAGTATCAAAGCCAATGACACATTTTTAAAAGTGCCGCTTTACCCATTTTTGTTCTGGCTCTGGCCCAAACCATCGGTTTCTGGGACCAATCAGACGGTCTAGAATGGATTTCCATTCTACAAATCATAGAGGAAGTACTCAGATACAGACTCATTGCGAAGAGGAACCTAACATCCATGGGAGTGGTGTAGCGTTTTGCCGGTGCAAGGAGTTTGGGTAGCCAGGCAAGTTGCTTTCTGTCTGTGTGAGTCTTTCTAAAGGGGACTTGAGTCAAAGGTCTGATTTGTCTCAGTCATACAGTTCTTAAGGGTAGATGACAGCGTAGAAATAAAGTGAATAGAACGGACATACCAACATTTGTTTCCA
>NC_138293.1:85587500-85792500 GCF_965601325.2 Salmo salar | reverse complement strand
GGGATGGAGGGGGGAGGCAGCCTCCAGGTGTTTGCTTAGGGAGAGAGGGGGTGTATTAGGGAACGGAGAGAGATGGCCAAGAGTCTGTACGCACGCACACGCACACCTCATCCCTCCCATTCTCCATAATGACAAAACGTCTGTCCAGTGCTCAAAGCAGGCACTAGGAGGAGCACAACACTGTCTTCCCCAAGCGGCCAGAGAGCGGCCAGAGAGCGGCCAGAGAGCGGCCAGAGAGCGGCCAGAGAGCGGCCAGAGAGCAGCATGCCACTTCAGTGGGAAGGAAAAGAGATTAAAACTAAATAAATAAGATGGAAAAGCAGTGAGTCTTTGACAGGGCTGGAGAGGAGAGACGAGAGGGTCAGGATTTCCAGGGCTGGGAGAAAAATGGGTTTATTTGACATCAGTGAGCTGGGGGTTAGACACACACATACTATGGACACACATTATACACGCACACACACACACATTATGTATGCGCATATACACACATTATGCATGAACACACACACACACACGTTTGACTCAGGGGGGTTTGGAAAAGTCTTGTTATGTGTCTCTGGATCCGACAGTGAGTCAGGTTTGATATTCTAAAAGAAAGTGAGCATTGAGGATAACCTCTGCTTCCTTTGTCCCCCTGTCTGGCCTGGGCTTCCCTGGGCCTCCCCCTCACCTCTCTGGGCTTCCCTGGGCCTCCCCCTCACCTCTCTGGGCTTCCCTGGGCCTCCCCCTCACCTCTCTGGGCTTCCCTGGGCCTCCCCCTCACCTCTCTGGGCTTCCCTGGGCCTCCCCCTCAGCTCGCTGGGCTTCCCTGGGCCTCCCCCTCACCTCGCTGGGCTTCCCTCACTTCTCTGGGCTTGTGACTGAGTTCTCCCCTCCTGTGTGCTTACTCACTCCCCCCCCCCCGTAGAGTGTGGACGTGCTCACAGTGGGTGGTGTGGATACCCATAGAATCTCTAGTTATTGTATTTCTGTGGGGATCCCCCTCTTTACAGCTCTGCAGCTCACTATCATGGGAATAAAGCAGCGAGACCGTGGGGGTTTCACACTGTTCTGTTCTGTTCTCTGCTGTGGTCTGTTCTGTTCAGTTCTGTTCTGGTCTGTTCTCTGCTGTGGTCTGTTCTGTTCTGTTCTGTGTTCTGGTCTGTTCTCTGCTGTGGTCTGTTCTGTTCTCTGCTGTGGTCTGGTCTGTTCTGTTTTGTGTTCTGGTCTGGTCTGTTCTGTTCTCTGCTGTGGTCTGGTCTGCTGTGATCTGGTCTGTTCTCTGTTCTGGTCTGCCACAACACCCCTAGGGAGGCAGCCCAGGATGCTGTAGGGAGACCCCACCAGACGTTTAACATTGTAACACACAGGAAGACACTGACACCAAAACAGCCATCAGTAGGTGTGGGAGAGGAGAGGTAAAAGTAGCTTAGTGGATATAATCATGTGTTCGACACACCTGGAGCCTGACTGGTGCTCTACCTGGTGCTGTGCCACTGCACACGCCACGGGGCCTCGTAACACAGTGTGTGTGTCTGACACAAATGCACACTGACATACTGAGGTAGTTGAGGATTTATTACCATCCCTCCCACAACTTCTGCCGGTGTCATGGAAACAGATACACCCCTGGAGCTCAGATCCGGACCTCTGACCCGGTTTTGTCAGTCCACAGGTGAGGTGGCAGCCACGCGTACGGGTACAGTAAAGCCCAACCCACCACGCACTCCTCCTTTCTTTCCTCTCTCTGTCAACAGTGAGATGAGCAGGCCACAGCTGTCAGCGGCCATGACATCAGACAGAGGAAACATGTCAGACTGGGTTTGGGTTTTCTGAGCGACAGTAAATTGGCTGACATGGCGTCACCACGTCACACAAAGGACAGCCGATCCCAAGTCTCTCAGCAGCATTTGCACAGAAGACAAGATAGAAAACAGAGTCTCCTCTCCCCTGCTCTCCTCCACTACTCTGGCTCAGCACTTTGACAGTGCCTTGCTGTGTAATGTTCTGTCTGTTAACTGCCTGGTTGTAAATACTCCTTCCCTTCACCTACGGGCCTTTCTCCCTCATCTGCCTGTTTGCTTTAGCTCTGCAGATGTGAGAATAGCGCCGTAGCCACGGCAACACCACAATGGCCGTCAGCTGTAGAGTGAGAGCGTCTCTACTCTGTACTAATAGCTTAATGTCTGTGGGTGTTTATGGTATGTCCTATAATTACAAGTGCAACTTGTACGACACGGAAGCTTAACTAACCAACACTCCTTTCAACTCCTCTCTGCCACAGTGAAGTCATTGTGAGTGACCAAGCACAATATCAGTGTCCACATCTTCAAGGGGCTCCACCACTCTCTCGCTCTCTGCTGACCAACGTGGTTTTCGCTGTGACTTTGAAGATTATTTCTATTTAATTTTTTTACTGCTTTTTGGTCCAAGTCAAACCTCTCGCTCTCTTGCACAAAACTTTCTAATGTTGGAAGGATCAAAAACACAAAAGTTGTTCTCATCTTTTGAAGTTTATTTTAAAAAGCATAGCATCTGAGTCTGCAATTTAACTATTATTTTTTAACTCTACTTTATCTTAGCACCACCGCTGCAAAATGTGCTCATATGACATTTCCCCTTCCATGTCTAAAAACCAATGAGCCAAAATGATATCAATAACAGCCAGTTAGTCCAACAAGCATGATCACTGTGTCTGCTGGCTAACCTTCACACAATCTGTGTGATGACTGGGTCTCTGAAGTTCATGTCAGAGTATTTTATCATTTAACCTTTATTTCTACAGGTTTTTCTCATAGAGATAAAATCTATTTTTCCGACAGCAGCAAGGGAAACAACGTTTCAGACAAAACAACTTACTAAAACTATAGACACACATACAGTACAACAATTACATATTACGTAAAGAAACACAAAATGTCATAACTAAAAAAACAGCTGTCCTTAAGACAATTACACACTTCCATGATATTTATAATCGACCAAGTGTTTAAACTCCAACGTTTTTGATTGGTAATGAACCTGAGGGCTGCCTGATATACTGAATCAAGTGCTCTCAGGGTAGTGGTTGAGGTCTGCATACACTACCGGCCAAAAGTTTTATAACACCTACTCATTCAAGGGTTTTTCTTTATTTTTACTATTTTCTACATTGTAGAATAATAGTGAAGACATAAACTATGAAATAACACATGGAATCATGTAGTAACCAAAAAAGTGCTAAACAAATCTAAATATATTTTATATTTGAGATTTTTCAAATAGCCACCCTTGATGACAGCTTTGCACACTCTTGGCATTCTCTCAACCAGCTTCATGAGGTAGTCACCTGGAATGCATTTCAGTTAACAGGTGTGCCTTCTTAAAAAAGTTAATTCGTGGAATTTATTTTCTTCTTAATGCATTTGAGCCAATCAGTTGTGTTGTGACAAGGTCGGGTGTATACAGAAGATAGCCCTATTTGGTAAAAGACCAATAGCTCAAATAAATCAAAGAGAAACGACAGTCCATCATTACTTTAAGACATGAAGGTCAGTCAATATAGAACATTTCAAGAACTTTGAAGTTTCTTCAAGTGCAGTCACAAAAACCATCAAGCGCTATGATAAAACTGGCTCTCATGAGGACCGCCATAGGAAAGGAAGACCCAGAGTTACCTCTGCTGCAGAGGATAAGTCCATTAGAGTTACCAGTCTCAGAAATTGCAGCCCAAATAAATGCTTTACAGAGTTCAAGTAACAGACACATCTCAACTAGAGGTCGACCGACAATGGTTTTTCAACGCCGATACCGATTATTGGAGGACCAAAAAAAGCTGATACCAATTAATCAGACGATTTTTTTATTTATATTTGTAATAATGACAATTACAACAATACAGAATGAACAATGAACCTTTTTATTTTAACTTAATATAATACAGCAATAAAATCTATTTAGTCTCAAATAAATAATGAAACATGTTCAATTTGGTTTAAATAATGCAAAAACACAGTGTTGGAGAAGAAAGTAAAAGTGCAATATGTGCCATGTAATAAAGCTAAAGTTTAAGTTCCTTGCTCAGAACATGAGAACATATGAAAGCTGGTGGTTAAATATTCCCAGTTAAGAAGTTTTAGGTTGTATTTATTATAGGAATTCTGACGCATCGACTATTTCTCTCTATACCATTTGTATTTCATATACCTTTGACTATTGGATGTTCTTATAGGCACTATAGTATTGCCAGCCTAATCTCGGGAGTTGATAGGCTTGCAGTCATAAACAGCGCTGTGGGTCAAGCATTGCTAAGAGCTGCTCGCTAACGCAGTAAAGTGCTGTTTGAACGAATGCTTACGAGCCTGCTGCTGCCTACCACCGCTCAGTCAGACTGCTCTATCAAATCATAGACTTAATTATAACAAACACACAGAAATACGAGCCTTTGGTCATTAATATGGTCAAATCCGGAAACTTTCATTTCGAAAACAAAACGTCTATTCTTTCAGTGAAATACGGAACCATTCCGTATTTTGTCGAACGGGTGGCAACCCTAAGTCTAAATATTGCTGTTACATTGTACAACCTTCAATGTAATGTCATAATTAATAATTGATATATAATATCATGATCCCTCCGATGTCAACAACTACAGACCAGTATCCCTTCTTTCTTTTCTCTCCAAAACTCTTGAACGTGCCGTCCTTGGCCAGCTCTCCTGCTATCTCTCTCAGAATGACCTTCTTGATCCTAATCAGTCAGGTTTCAAGACTGGGCATTCAACTGAGACTGCTCTTCTCTGTGTCACGGAGGCTCTCCGCACTGCTAAAGCTAACTCTCTCTCCTCTGCTCTCATCCTTCTAGACCTATCTGCTGCCTTTGATACTGTGAACCATCAGATCCTCCTCTCCACCCTCTCCGAGTTGGGCATCTCCGGCGCGGCCCACGCTTGGATTGCGTCCTACCTGACAGGTCGCTCCTACCAGGTGGCGTGGCGAGAATCTGTCTCCGCACCATGCGCTCTCACCACTGGTGTCCCCCAGGGCTCTGTTCTAGGCCCTCTCCTATTCTCGCTATACACCAAGTCACTTGGCTCTGTCATATCCTCACATGGTCTCTCCTATCATTGCTATGCAGACGACACACAATTCATCTTCTCCTTTCCCCCTTCTGATAACCAGGCGGCGAATCGCATCTCTGCATGTCTGTCAGACATATCAGTGTGGATGACGGATCACCACCTCAAGCTGAACCTCGGCAAGACGGAGCTGCTCTTCCTCCCGGGGAAGGACTGCCCGTTCCATGATCTCGCCATCACGGTTGACAACTCCCTTGTGTCCTCCTCCCAGAGTGCTAAGAACCTTGGCGTGATCCTGGACAACACCCTGTCGTTCTCCACTAACATCAAGGCGGTGACCCGATCCTGTAGGTTCATGCTCTACAACATTCGCAGAGTACGACCCTGCCTCACACAGGAAGCAGCGCAGGTCCTAATCCAAGCACTTGTCATCTCCCGTCTGGATTACTGCAACTCGCTGTTGGCTGGGCTCCCTGCCTGTGCCATTAAACCCCTACAACTCATCCAGAACGCCGCAGCCCGTCTGGTGTTCAACCTTCCCAAGTTCTCTCACGTCACCCCACTCCTCCGCTCTCTCCACTGGCTTCCAGTTGAAGCTCGCATCCGCTACAAGACCATGGTGATTGCCTACGGAGCTGTGAAGGGAACGGCACCTCCATACCTTCAGGCTCTGATCAGGCCCTACACCCAAACAAGGGCACTGCGTTCATCCACCTCTGGCCTGCTGGCCCCCCTACCTCTGAGGAAGCACAGTTCCCGCTCAGCCCAGTCAAAACTGTTCGCTGCTCTGGCACCCCAATGGTGGAACAAGCTCCCTCACGACGCCAGGACAGCGGAGTCAATCACCACCTTCCGGAGACACCTGAAACCCCACCTCTTTAAGGAATACCTAGGATAGGATAAAGTAATCCTTCTAACCCCCCCCCCCCCTTAAAAGATTTAGATGCACTATTGTAAAGTGGTTGTTCCACTGGATATCATAAGGTGAATGCACCAATTTGTAAGTCGCTCTGGATAAGAGCGTCTGCTAAATGACTTAAATGTAAATGTAATAATTATGTACGGTCATTGTTAGGAAGAAACCCAGTTCGCAACGAGCCAGGCAGCCCAAACTGTTGCATAACCCCGACTCTGCTTGCACTGAACGCAAGACAAGTGACAGCATTTCCCTAGTTAATATTGACTGCTAACATGCATTTATTTTAACTAAATATGCAGGTTTAAAAAAAATATATATACTTCTGTGTATTAATTTTAAGAAAGGCATTGATGTTTATTGTTAGGTACATTTGTGCAACGAATGTGCTTTTCTCGTGAATGCGCATTTGTTAAATCGTCACCCGTTTGGCGAAGTTGAATTAGGCTGTGATTTGATGATAAATTAACAGGCACCGCATTGATCATATGCAACGCAGGACAAGCTAGTTAACATAGTAATATCATCAACCATGTGTAGTTAACTAGTGATTATGTGAAGATTGATTGCTTTTTATAAGATAAGTTTAATGCTAGCTAGCAACTTACCTTGGCTCATTGCAGCCACAAGGTCCTTTTGACGCTGCACTCGCGTAACAGGTGGTCAGCATGCCATGCAGTTTCCTCATGGATTGCAATGTAATCGGCGTCCAAAAAGGCAGATTACAGATTGGTATGAAAACTTGAAATCGGCCCTGCCGATTAATCGGTCGACCTCTAATCTCAACATCTGTTCAGAGGAGACTGCGTGAATCAGGCCTTCATGGTCGAATTCCTGCAAAGAAACCACTACTAAAGGACACCAATAATAAGAAGAGACTTGCTTGGGCCAAGAAACACAAGCAATGGACAGTAGACTGTGGAAATCTGTCCTTTGGTCTGATTAGTGCAAATTTGAGAGACTTGTTTTCAACCGCCGTGTCTTTGTGAGACGCAGAGTAGGTGAACCGATGATGTCCGCATGTGTTGTTCCCACCGTGAAGCATGGAGGAAGAGGTGTGATGGTGTGGGGGTGCTTTGCTGGTGACACTGTCAGTGATTTATTTAGAATTCAGGGCACACTTAACCAGCATGACTACCACAGCATTCTGCAGCCATATCCCATCCCATCCCATCTGGTTTGCACTTAGCGGGACTATCATTTGCTTTTCAACAGCACAATGACCCAACACCGATGATTAACAACTCATGGTGTAATTGTAACAACATACAAGAACTCAAGTCCTTTTGTTCACCTGCCTAGAATTCCTCACACTCAAATGCTGACCGTATTATCTCCCAAGAGAACTCTCCTCGGTTATAGTCACAGCCGTGTATATCCCTCCGCAAGCATATACAGTTGAAGTCGGAAGTTTACATACACTTAGGTTGGTGTCATTAAAACTCGTTTTTCAACCACTCCACACATTTCTTGTTAACAAACTATAGTTTTGGCAAGTCGGTTAGAATCTACTTTGTGCATGACACAATACATTTTTCCAACAATTGTTTACAGACAGATTATTTCACTTATAGTTCACTATATCATAATTCCCGTGGGTCAGAAGTTCACATACACTCAATTGACTGTGCCTTTAAATAGCTTGGAAAATTCCAGATAATGATGTCATGGCTTTAGAAGCTTCTGATAGGCTAATTGACATAATTTGAGTCAATTAGAGGTGTACCTGTGGATGTACTTCAAGGCCTACCTTCAAACGCAGTGCCTCTTTGCTTGACATCATAGGAAAATCAAAAGAAATAAGCCAAGACCTCAGAATTTTTTTTTGAGACCTCCACAAGTCTGGTTCATCCTTGGGAGCAATTTCCAAATACCTGAAGGTACCACGTTCATCTGTACAAACAATAGTATGCAAGTATAAACACCATGGGACCACGCAGCCGTCAAACCGCTCAGGAAGGTGACGCGTTCTGGTTCCTAGAGATGAATGTACTTTGGTGTGAAAAGTGCAAATCGATCCAGGAACAACAGCAAAGGACCTTGTGAAGATGCTGGAGGAAACCGGTACAAAAGTATCTATATCCATAGTAAAACGAGTTCTATATCGACATAACCTGAAAGGCCGCTCAGCAAGAAGAAGCCACTGCTCCAAAACCGCCATCAAAAAGCCAGACTACGGTTTGCAACTGCACATGGGGACAAAGAGCGTACTTTTTGGAGAAATGTCCTCTGGTCTGAAAAAACAAAATGGAACCGTTTGTCCATAATGACCATAATTATGTTTGGAGGAAAAAGGGGGAGGCTTGCAAGCCGAAGAACACCATCCCAACCGTGAAGCACGGGGGTGGCAGCATCATGTTGTGGGGGTGCTTTGCTGCAGGAGGGACTGGTGCACTTCACAAAATAGATGGCATCATGAGGTAGGAAAATTATGTGGATATATTGAAGCAACATCTCAAGACATCAGTCAGGAAGTTAAAGCTTGGTTGCAAATGGATCTTCCAAATGGACAATGACCCCAAGCATACTTCCAAAGTTGTGGCAAAATGGCCTAAGGACAACAAAGTCAAGGTATTGGAGTGGCCATCACAAAGCCCTGACCTCAATTCTATAGAAAATTTGTAGCAGAACTGAAAAATCTTGTGCGAGCAAGGAGGCCTACCCACCTGACTCAGTTACACCAGCTCTGTCAGGAGGAATGGGCCAAAATTCACCCAACTTATTGTGGGAAGCTTGTGGAAGGCAACTCGAAACGTTTGACCCAAGTTAAACAATTTAAAGGCAATGCTACCAAATACTAATTGAGTGTATGTAAACTTCTGACCCACTGGGAATGTGATGAAAGAAATAAAAGCTGAAATAAATCCTTCTCTCTACTATTATTCTGACATTTCACATTCTTAAAATAAAGTGGTGATCCTAACTGACCTAAGACAGGGAATTTTTACTAGGATTAAATGTCAGGAATTGTGAAAAACTGAGTTTAAATGTATTTGACTAAGGTGTATGTAAACTTACGATTTCAACTGTATATATACACACACACTACCGTTCAAAAGTTTGGGGTCACTTAGAAATGGCCTTGTTTTTGATCGTAAAGCACATTTAAACTGTAAACTTCCGGCTTCAACTGTATACAAGCCCCCCCCCCCCCCCCTCCAACGCTGGTCTGACCAATTGAATTCCACTCTTCAAGATTGCTTCGATCACGTGGACTGGGATATGTTCTGGGTCGCGTCAGACAATAAAATTGACATATACGCTGACTTGGTGAGCGAGTTTATAAGGAAGTGTATAGGAGATGTTGTACCCACTGTGACTATTAAAATCTTCCCTAACCAGAAACCGTGGATTATTGGCAACAGTCGCGCAAACTGAAAGCACGTACCACCGCATTTAATAATATCAAGGTGACTGGAAACATGGTTGAATAGTGTAGTTATTCCTTCCGTAAGGCAATCAAACAAGCAAAGCATCAGTATAGAGACAAAGTCGAGTCGCAATTCAGCGGCTCAAACACAAGACGTATTTGGCAGGGTCTACAGACAATCACAGATTACAAAAAGAAAACCAGCCCCGTCGCGGACATCAACATCTTGCTCCCAGACAAATTAAATAACTTATTTTCTCGCTTTGAGGACAATACAGTGCCACCGACACGGCCCGCTAACAAAGACTGTGGGCTCTCCTTCTCCGTGGCCGACGTGAGTAAAACATTTAAACGTGTTAACCCTCGCAAGGCTGCCGGCCCAGACGGCATCCCTAGCCGCGTCCTCAGAGCATGCGCAGACCAGCTGGCTGGTGTGTTTACGGACATATTCAATCAATCCCTATCCCAGTCTGCTGTCCCCACATGCTTCAAGAGGGCCACCATTGTTCCTGTTCCCAAGAAAGCTAAGGTAACTGAGCTAAATGACTACCGCCCTGTAGTACTCACTTCTGTCATCATGAAGTGCTTTGAGAGACTAGTCAAGGATCATATCACCTCCACCCTACCTGTCACCCTAGACCCACTCCAATTTGCTTACCGCCCCAATAGGCCCACAGACGATGCAATCGCCATTACACTGCACACTGCCCATCCCACCTGGACAAGAGGAATACATATGTAATAATGCTGTTCATTGACTACAGCTCAGCATTCAACACCATACTACCCTCCAAACTCATCATTAAGCTTGAGACCCTGTGAAACTGGGTCCTGGACTTCCTGATTGGCCGCCCCCAGGTGATGAAGGTAGGAAACACCATCTCCACTCCGCTGGGGCCCCACAAGGGTGCGTTTTCAGCCCCCTCCTGTACTCCCTGTTCACCCACGACTGGCCATGCACACCTCCAACTCAATTATCAGTTTGCAGACGACACTACAGTGGTAGGCTTGATTACCAACAACGACGAGACGACCTACAGGGAGGAGGCGAGGGCCCTCGAAGTGTGGTGTCAGGAAAATAACCTCTCACTCAATGTCAGCAAAACAAAATAAATGATCATGGACTTCAGGAAACAGCAGAGGGAGCAGCCCCCTTTCCACATCGATGGGACAATAGTAGAGAAGGTGGAAAGTTTTAAGTTCCTCTGTATCTCTGAAATGGTCCAAGCACACAGACTGTGTCGTGAAGAAGGCACAAAAGCGTCTCTTCAACCTCAGGAGGATGAAAAAACGTGGCTTGTCACTGAAAACCCTTCTAACTTTTACAGATGCACAATTGAGAGCATCCTGTCGGGCTGTATCACCACCTGGTACGGCAACTGCACCTCCCACAACCGCAAGGCTCTCCAGACGGTGGTGCAGTCTGCACAACGCATCACCGGGTGCAAACTTCCTGCCCTCCAGGACACCTACAACACCCGATGTCACAGGAAGGCCAAAAAGATCATCAAGGACAACAACTACCCGAGCCACTTCCTGTTCACCTCGCTATCATCCAGAAGGCGAGGTCAGTACAGGTGCATCAAAGCTGGGACAGAGAGATAGAAGCTGTTTTTCAATCTCAAGGCCATCAGATTGTTAAACAGCCACCACAAGCACAGAGAGGCAGCTGAATACCTATAGACTTGATATCATTGGCCACTTTAATAAATGGAACACTAGTCACTAAGAATGTTTACATATCTCGCATTACTCATCTCATATGTACTGTATCCTTCACTATCTATTCTTTAATATCTATTGCATCTTAGCCACTCTGTCACTGCTCATCCATATATTTTATACCTATATCTTCTTATCCTATTCCTTTATTAGATTGTGTGTATTAGGTTTTGTCGTGGAATTGTTAGATATTACCTGTTAGATACTGCTGCACTGTCGGATCTAGAAGCATAAGCATTTCTACACTCGCAACAACATCTGCTAACCATGTGTATGTAACCAATAAAATTTGATTTGACACACCTCCAGGCTGTGTAAGGGCTATTTGACCAAGGAGAGTGATGGAATGCTGCATCAGATGACCTGGCCTCCACAATCACCCAACCTCAACCCAATTGAGATGGTTTGGGAGGAGTTGGACCGCAGAGTGAAGGAAAAGCAGCCAACAAGTGCTCAGCATATGTGGGAACTCCTTCAAGACTTTTGGAAAAGCATCTAGGTGAAGCTGGTTGAGAGAATGCCAAGAGTGTGCAAAGCTGTCATCAAGGCAAAGGGTGGCTACTTTGAAGAATCTCAAATATAAATATATTTTGATTTGTTTAACACTTTCTTGGTTACTACATGATTCCATATGTGTTATTTCATAGTTTTGATGTCTTCACTTTATTCTACAATGTAGAAAATAGTAAAAATAAAGAAAAACCCTTGAATGAGTAGGTGTCCAAACTTTTGACAGGTACTGTACATCGTACCAGCTCCTTCCTGGCCTTCAGAGGAAAAACAAGCCTTTTGCCGGTAATAAAAAACTATTTTCAGCTTGAGCTTCCTCAACTTGTCATCCACCCACACTCCCAAATATTTGTACACTTTGACGTTCTCTATAGTATGTTCATCCAATGTATGTGTGCTGTCTGTGTGCTGAATGGGAGTGTGTGTGTCTGCCTGTCAGTGTCTGCCTGTCAGTGTCTGTGTACACTTGCATGCTTGGTGTGTGTTTGTGTGCATGTCTGCCTACCTGTCTGTCTGTTTTTGCTCTGTCCGTCTGTTCTGCTCTGTCTGTCTATCTGTTCTGCTCTGTCCGTCTGTTCTGCTCTGTCCGTCTGTTCTGCTCTGTCCGTCTGTTCTGCTCTGTCCGTCTGTCCGTCTGTTCTGCTCTGTCCGTCTGTCCGTCTGTTCTGCTCTGTCCGTCTGTTCTGCTCTGTCCGTCTGTCCGTCTGTTCTGCTCTGTCCGTCTATCTGTTCTGCTCTGTCCGTCTGTTCTGCTCTGTCCGTCTGTTCTGCTCTGTCCGTCTGTCTGTCCGTCTGTTCTGCTCTGTCCGTCTGTTCTGCTCTGTCCGTCTGTCCGTCTGTTCTGCTCTGTCCGTCTGTCCGTCTGTTCTGCTCTGTCCGTCTGTCTGTTCTGCTCTGTCCGTCTGTCTGTTCTGCTCTGTCCGTCTGTCTGTTCTGCTCTGTCCGTCTGTCTGTTCTGCTCTGTCCGTCCGTCTGTCTGTTCTGCTCTGTCCGTCCGTCTGTCTGTTCTGCTCTGTCCGTCCGTCTGTCTGTTCTGCTCTGTCCGTCCGTCTGTCTGTTCTGCTCTGTCCGTCTGTTCTGCTCTGTCCGTCTGTCTGTTCTGTCCGTCTGTCTGTTCTGCTCTGTCCGTCTGTCTGTCTGTTCTGTCCGTCTGTCTGTCTGTTCTGCTCTGTCCGTCTGTCTGTCTGTTCGGTCCGTCTGTCTGTCTGTCTGTTCTGCTCGGTCCGTCTGTCTGTCTGTTCTGCTCTGTCCGTCTGTCTGTCCTGCTCTGTCCATCTGTCTGTCTGTTCTGTCCGTCTGTCTGTCTGTTCGGTCCGTCTGTCTGTCTGTCTGTCTGTGCTGCTCTGTCCGTCTGTCTGTCTGTCTGTGCTGCTCTGTCCGTCTGTCTGTCTGTCTGTTCTGCTCTGTCAGTCCGTCCGTCTGTCTGTCTGTTCTGCTCTGTCCGTCTGTCTGTCTGTTCTGCTCTGTCCGTCTGTCCGTCTGTTCTGCTCTGTCTGTCTGTCTGTTCTGCTCTGTCCGTCTGTCCGTCTGTTCTGCTCTGTCCGTCTGTCTGTCTATCTGTTCTGCTCTGTCCGTCTGTTCTGCTCTGTCCGTCTGTCTGTTCTGCTCTGTCCGTCTGTCTGTTCTGCTCTGTCCGTCTGTCTGTCTGTTCTGCTCTGTCCGTCTGTCGGTTCTGCTCTGTCCGTCTGTCTGTCTGTTCTGTCCGTCCGTCTGTTCTGTCTGTCCGTCTGTCTGTTCTGCTCGTCTGTCTGTTCTGCTCTGTCCGTCTGTCCGTCTGTTCTGCTCTGTCCGTCCGTCTGTTCTGCTCTGTCCGTCCGTCTGTTCTGCTCTGTCCGTCTGTCTGTTCTGCTCTGTCCGTCTGTCTGTTCTGCTCTGTCCGTCTGTCTGTCTGTTCTGCTCTGTCCGTCTGTCTGTCTGTTCTGTCCGTCCGTCTGTCTGTTCTGCTCTGTCCGTCTGTCTGTTCTGCTCTGTCCGTCTGTCTGTTCTGCTCTGTCCGTCTGTCCTGCTCTGTCCGTCTGTCCGTCTGTTCTGCTCTGTCCGTCCGTCTGTTCTGCTCTGTCCGTCTGTCTGTTCTGCTCTGTCTGTCTGTCTGTTCTGCTCTGTCCGTCTGTCTGTTCTGCTCTGTCCGTCTGTCTGTCTGCTCTGTCCGTCTGTCTGTCTGTTCTGCTCTGTCCGTCTGTCTGTTCTGCTCTGTCTGTCTATCTGTTCTGCTCTGTCCGTCCGTCTGTCTGTTCTGCTCTGTCCGTCCGTCTGTCTGTTCTGCTCTGTCCGTCCGTCCGTCTGTCTGTTCTGCTCTGTCCGTCCGTCTGTCTGTTCTGCTCTGTCCGTCCGTCTGTTCTGCTCTGTCCGTCTGTTCTGCTCTGTCTGTCTGTCTGTCTGTTCCGTCCGTCTGTCTGTTCTGCTCTGTCCGTCTGTCTGTCTGTTCTGTCCGTCTGTCTGTTCTGCTCTGTCCGTCTGTCTGTCTGTTCTGTCCGTCTGTCTGTCTGTTCTGCTCTGTCCGTCTGTCTGTCTGTTCGGTCCGTCTGTCTGTCTGTCTGTTCTGCTCTGTCCGTCTGTCTGTCTGTTCTGTCTGTCTGTCTGTCTGTTCTGCTCTGTCCGTCTGTCTGTCTGTTCTGTCCGTCTGTCTGTCCGTCTGTTCTGCTCTGTCTGTCCGTCCGTCTGTTCTGTCCGTCTGTCTGTTCTGTCCGTCTGTCTGTTCTGCTCTGTCCGTCTGTCTGTCTGTTCTGCTCTGTCCGTCTGTCTGTTCTGCTCTGTCCGTCTGTCTGTCTGTTCTGCTCTGTCCGTCTGTCCGTCTGTTCTGCTCTGTCCGTCCGTCCGTCTGTTCTGTCCGTCTGTCTGTTCTGCTCTGTCCGTCTGTCTGTCTGTTCTGCTCTGTCCGTCTGTCTGTTCTGCTCTGTCCGTCTGTCTGTCTGTTCTGCTCTGTCCGTCTAACCGTCTGTTTGCTCTGTCCGTCCGTCTGTCTGTTCTGCTCTGTCCGTCTGTCTGTTCTGCTCTGTCCGTCTGTCTGTCTGTTCTGCTCTGTCCGTCTGTCTGTTCTGCTCTGTCCGTCTGTCTGTTCTGCTCTGTCCGTCTGTCTGTTCTGCTCTGTCCGTCTGTCTGTTCTGCCCGTCTGTCTGTCTGTTCTGCTCTGTCTGTCTGTCTGTCTGTTCTGCTCTGTCTGTCTGTCTGTTCTGCTCTGTCCGTCCGTCTGTCTGTTCTGCTCTGTCCGTCTGTCTGTCTGTTCTGCTCTGTCCGTCTGTCTGTCTGTTCTGCTCTGTCCGTCTGTTCTGCTCTGTCCGTCTGTCTGTCTGTCTGTCTGTTCTGTCTGTCTGTTCTGCTCTGTCCGTCTGTCTGTTCTGCTCTGTCCGTCTTTCTGTCTTTCTGTTCTGTCCGTCTGTCTGTCTGTTCTGCTCTGTCTGTCTGTCTGTTCTGCTCTGTCCGTATGTCTGTCTGTTCTGCTCTGTCCGTATGTCTGTCTGTTCTGCTCTGTCCGTCTGTCTGTTCTGTCCGTCTTTCTGATTGTGTCTGCCTACCTGTCTACCTGTGTCTGCTCTGTGTCTGCTCTGTGTCTGCTCTGCTCTGTGTCTGCTCGGTGTCTGCTCTGTGTCTGCTCTGTGTCTGCTCTGCTGTGTCTGCTCTGCTGTGTCTGCTCTGCTGTGTCTGCTCTGCTGTGTCTGCTCTGCTGTGTCTGCTCTGCATCTGCTCTGTGTCTGCTCTCCTCTGCTGTCTGCTCTCCTCTGCTCTGTGTCTGCTCTGATCTGCGTCTGCTCTGCTCTGATCTGCGTCTGCTCTGCGTCTGCTCTGCTCTGTGTCTGCTCTGTGTCTGCTCTGTGTCTGCTCTGTGTCTGCGTCTGCTCTGTGTCTGCTCTGCTCTGTGTCTGCTCTGCTCTGTGTCTGCTCTGCTCTGTGTCTGCTCTGCTCTGTGTCTGCTCTGCTCTGTGTCTGCTCTGCTCTGTGTCTGCTCTGCTCTGTGTCTGCTCTGCTCTGTGTCTGCTCTGTGTCTGCTCTGTGTCTGCTCTGCTCTGCGTCTGCTCTGTGTCTGCTCTGTGTCTGCTCTGCTCTGTGTCTGCTCTGTGTCTGCTCTGCTCTGTGTCTGCTCTGCTCTGCGTCTGCTCTGTGTCTGCTCTGTGTCTGCTCTGCTCTGCGTCTGCTCTGTGTCTGCTCTGTGTCTGCTCTGTCGTCTGCTCTGTGTCTGCTCTGCTCTGTGTCTGCTCTGCTCTGCGTCTGCTCTGTGTCTGCTCTGTGTCTGCTCTGCTCTGTGTCTGCTCTGCTCTGTGTCTGCTCTGTGTCTGCTCTGTGTCAAATCAAAATCAAATCAAATGTATTTATATAGCCCTTCGTACATCAGCTGATATCTCAAAGTGCTGTACAGAAACCCAGCCTAAAACCCCAAACAGCAAGCAATGCATGTGAAAGAAGCACGGTGGCTAGGAAAAACTCCCTAGGAAAAACTCCCTAGAAAGGCCAAAAACCTAGGAAGAAACCTAGAGAGGAACCAGGCTATGAGGGGTGGCCAGTCCTCTTCTGGCTGTGCCGGGTGGATATTATAACAGTACATGGTCAAGATGTTAAAATGTTCATAAATTACCAGCATGGTCAAATAATAATAATCATAGTAGTTGTCGAGGGTGCAACAAGCACGTCCGGTGAACAGGTCAGGGTTCCATAGCCGCAGGCAGAACAGTTGAAACTGGAGCAGCAGCTCTGTGTCTGATCTGCGTCTGCTCTGTGTCTGCTCTGCGTCTGATCTGCGTCTGCTCTGCGTCTGCTCTGCGTCTGCTCTGCTCTGTGTCTGCTCTGCGTCTGATCTGTGTCTGCTCTGCGTCTGCTCTGCTCTGCGTCTGCTCTGCGTCTGCTCTGATCTGTGTCTGCTCTGCGTCTGATCTGTGTCTGCTCTGTGTCTGCTCTGCTCTGTGTCTGCTCTGCGTCTGATCTGTGCGTGCTCTGCATCTGCGTCTGCTCTGCTCTGTGTCTGCTCTGCTCTGTGTCTGCTCTGCGTCTGCTCTGCTCTGTGTCTGCTCTGCTCTGTGTCTGCTCTGCGTCTGATCTGTGTCTGCTCTGCTCTGTGTCTGCTCTGCTCTGCGTCTGCTCTGCGTCTGCTCTGTGTCTGCTCTGTGTCTGCTCTGCGTCTGCTCTGCTCTGCGTCTGCTCTGCGTCTGCTCTGCTCTGTGTCTGCTCTGCTCTGTGTCTGCTCTGCGTCTGATCTGTGTCTGCTCTGCTCTGTGTCTGATCTGTGTCTGCTCTGCGTCTGCTCTGCTCTGCGTCTGCTCTGCGTCTGCTCTGCGTCTGCTCTGCTCTGCGTCTGCTCTGCTCTGCGTCTGCTCTGGGTCTGCTCTGCTCTGTGTCTGCTCTGCTCTGTGTCTGCTCTGCGTCTGCTCTGCGTCTGCTCTGCTCTGCGTCTGCTCTGCTCTGTGTCTGCTCTGTGTCTGCTCTGCTCTGCGTCTGATCTGTGTCTGCTCTGCTCTGCGTCTGATCTGTGTCTGCTCTGCGTCTGCTCTGTGTCTGCATCTGCTCTGCGCTTAGTGTGTGGGTGTGTAACTGTCTGTCTGTGTGTGTGTCTACAGGAACACAGATGCTCCTCTCCCTTCTCTCTCCCTCGTCTCTCTTGTTATTTACAGCCCAATGGTGGCCTGCCTGGCCCTCTCTGGTTTGGCCCTGCTCTGTGTGTCTGGCCTGGTTGTTGTCAAAGAATGCTGCAGGTGTGTCGGTCTGTTCTGGTAACCCTGCTCTTTAAAGGGGAATTTCACCATTTTTCAACTTTATATTCATCATCTCCAGCATCACCATCTGTGAAAATGGTGCGTTTCTATGTTTTGTAGTAAAAAAAGATAGAGGAAGATAAGTGTTTCCAATGACATCATCGGTGTGCATCTTGTGATTTTAACCAATTGTGAGTAGGCATTGCCACTAATTGTCTACCAATTTGTTGATGATGTCATTGGAAACACTTATGTTCCTCTATTTTTTTTTTTACAACAAAACATAGAAACTTGCCATTTTCACATATGCTGATGTTGGGGTGGTGCTGGAGATGAATATGAAGTTGACATTTTTCTAAATGTCCCTTTAACTACCCAGCCAGCACTGTACTGCTGACCCTGCTCTTTACATACCCAGCTAGCCAGCCAGGACTGTACTGCTGACCCTGCTCTTTACATACCCAGCTAGCCAGCCAGGACTGTACTGTACTGCTGACCCTGCTCTTTACATACCCAGCTAGCCAGCCAGGACTGTACTGTACTGCTGACCCTGCTCTTTACATACCCAGCTAGCCAGCCAGGACTGTACTGCTGACCCTGCTCTTTACATACCCAGCTAGCCAGCCAGGACTGTACTGTACTGCTGACCCTGCTCTTTACATACCCAGCTAGCCAGCCAGGACTGTACTGTACTGCTGACCCTGCTCTTTACATACCCAGCTAGCCAGCCAGGACTGTACTGCTGACCCTGCTCCTTACATACCCAGCTAGCCAGCCAGGACTGTACTGTACTGCTGACCCTGCTCTTTACATACCCAGCTAGCCAGCCAGGACTGTACTGCTGACCCTGCTCTTTACATACCCAGCTAGCCAGCCAGGACTGTACTGTACTGCTGACCCTGCTCTTTACATACCCAGCTAGCCAGCCAGGACTGTACTGTACTGCTGACCCTGCTCCTTACATACCCAGCTAGCCAGCCAGGACTGTACTGTACTGCTGACCCTGCTCCTTACATACCCAGCTAGCCAGCCAGGACTGTACTGTACTGCTGACCCTGCTCTTTACATACCCAGCTAGCCAGCCAGGACTGTACTGTACTGCTGACCCTGCTCCTTACATACCCAGCTAGCCAGCCAGGACTGTACTGTACTGCTGACCCTGCTCCTTACATACCCAGCTAGCCAGCCAGGACTGTACTGTACTGCTGACCCTGCTCCTTACATATCCAGCTAGCCAGCCAGGACTGTACTGTACTGCTGACCCTGCTCTTTACATACCCAGCTAGCCAGCCAGGACTGTACTGTACTGCTGACCCTGCTCTTTACATATCCAGCTAGCCAGCCAGGACTGTACTGCTGACCCTGCTCTTTACATACCCAGCTAGCCAGCCAGGACTGTACTGTACTGCTGACCCTGCTCTTTACATACCCAGCTAGCCAGCCAGGACTGCACTGTACTGCTGACCCTGCTCTTTACATACCCAGCTAGCCAGCCAGGACTGTACTGTACTGCTGACCCTGCTCTTTACATACCCAGCTAGCCAGCCAGGACTGTACTGTACTGCTGACCCTGCTCCTTACATACCCAGCTAGCCAGCCAGGACTGTACTGTACTGCTGACCCTGCTCTTTACATACCCAGCTAGCCAGCCAGGACTGTACTGTACTGCTGACCCTGCTCTTTACATACCCAGCTAGCCAGCCAGCACTGTACTGTACTGCTGACCCTGCTCTTTACATACCCAGCTAGCCAGACAGGACTGTACTGCTGACCCTGCTCTTTACATACCCAGCTAGCCAGCCAGCACTGTACTGCTGACCCTGCTCTTTACATACCCAGCTAGCCAGCCAGCACTGTACTGTACTGCTGACCCTGCTCTTTACATACCCAGCTAGCCAGCCAGGACTGTACTGCTGACCCTGCTCTTTACATACCCAGCTAGCCAGCCAGGACTGTACTGCTGACCCTGCTCTTTACATACCCAGCTAGCCAGCCAGGACTGTACTGTACTGCTGACCCTGCTCTTTACATACCCAGCTAGCCAGCCAGGACTGTACTGTACTGCTGACCCTGCTCTTTACATACCCAGCTAGCCAGCCAGCGACTGTACTGCTGACCCTGCTCTTTACATACCCAGCTAGCCAGCCAGGACTGTACTGCTGACCCTGCTCTTTACATATCCAGCTAGCCAGCCAGGACTGTACTGCTGACCCTGCTCTTTACATACCCAGCTAGCCAGCCAGGACTGTACTGCTGACCCTGCTCTTTACATACCCAGCTAGCCAGCCAGGACTGTACTGTACTGCTGACCCTGCTCTTTACATACCCAGCTAGCCAGCCAGGACTGTACTGTACTGCTGACCCTGCTCTTTACATACCCAGCTAGCCAGCCAGGACTGTACTGTACTGCTGACCCTGCTCTTTACATATCCAGCTAGCCAGCCAGGACTGTACTGTACTGCTGACCCTGCTCTTTACATACCCAGCTAGCCAGCCAGGACTGTACTGCTGACCCTGCTCTTTACATACCCAGCTAGCCAGCCAGGACTGTACTGCTGACCCTGCTCTTTACATACCCAGCTAGCCAGCCAGGACTGTACTGTACTGCTGACCCTGCTCTTTACATACCCAGCTAGCCAGCCAGGACTGTACTGTACTGCTGACCCTGCTCTTTACATACCCAGCTAGCCAGCCAGGACTGTACAGCTGACCCTGCTCTTTACATACCCAGCTAGCCAGCCAGGACTGTACTGCTGACCCTGCTCTTTACATACCCAGCTAGCCAGCCAGGACTGTACTGCTGACCCTGCTCTTTACATACCCAGCTAGCCAGCCAGGACTGTACTGTACTGCTGACCCTGCTCTTTACATACCCAGCTAGCCAGCCAGGACTGTACTGTACTGCTGACCCTGCTCTTTACATACCCAGCTAGCCAGCCAGGACTGTACTGTACTGCTGACCCTGCTCTTTACATACCCAGCTAGCCAGCCAGGACTGTACTGTACTGCTGACCCTGCTCTTTACATACCCAGCTAGCCAGCCAGGACTGTACTGTACTGCTGACCCTGCTCTTTACATACCCAGCTAGCCAGCCAGCACTGTACTGTACTGCTGACCCTGCTCTTTACATACCCAGCTAGCCAGCCAGGACTGTACTGTACTGCTGACCCTGCTCTTTACATACCCAGCTAGCCAGCCAGGACTGTACTGTACTGCTGACCCTGCTCTTTACATACCCAGCTAGCCAGCCAGGACTGTACTGTACTGCTGACCCTGCTCTTTACATACCCAGCTAGCCAGCCAGGACTGTACTGTACTGCTGACCCTGCTCTTTACATACCCAGCTAGCCAGCCAGGACTGTACTGCTGACCCTGCTCTTTACATACCCAGCTAGCCAGCCAGCACTGTACTGCTGACCCTGCTCTTTACATACCCAGCTAGCCAGCCAGGACTGTACTGCTGACCCTGCTCTTTACATACCCAGCTAGCCAGCCAGGACTGTACTGCTGACCCTGCTCTTTACATACCCAGCTAGCCAGCCAGCACTGTACTGCTGACCCTGCTCTTTACATACCCAGCTAGCCAGCCAGGACTGTACTGCTGACCCTGCTCTTTACATACCCAGCTAGCCAGCCAGGACTGTACTGTACTGCTGACCCTGCTCTTTACATACCCAGCTAGCCAGCCAGGACTGCACTGTACTGCTGACCCTGCTCTTTACATACCCAGCTAGCCAGCCAGGACTGTACTGTACTGCTGACCCTGCTCTTTACATACCCAGCTAGCCAGCCAGGACTGTACTGTACTGCTGACCCTGCTCTTTACATACCCAGCTAGCCAGCCAGGACTGTACTGCTGACCCTGCTCTTTACATACCCAGCTAGCCAGCCAGGACTGTACTGCTGACCCTGCTCTTTACATACCCAGCTAGCCAGCCAGCACTGTACTGCTGACCCTGCTCTTTACATACCCAGCTAGCCAGCCAGCACTGTACTGCTGACCCTGCTCTTTACATACCCAGCTAGCCAGCCAGGACTGTACTGTACTGCTGACCCTGCTCTTTACATACCCAGCTAGCCAGCCAGGACTGTACTGCTGACCCTGCTCTTTACATACCCAGCTAGCCAGCCAGCACTGTACTGTACTGCTGACCCTGCTCTTTACATACCCAGCTAGCCAGCCAGGACTGTACTGTACTGCTGACCCTGCTCTTTACATACCCAGCTAGCCAGCCAGCACTGTACTGCTGACCCTGCTCTTTACATACCCAGCTAGCCAGCCAGGACTGTACTGCTGACCCTGCTCTTTACATACCCAGCTAGCCAGCCAGGACTGTACTGTACTGCTGACCCTGCTCTTTACATACCCAGCTAGCCAGCCAGGACTGTACTGTACTGCTGACCCTGCTCTTTACATACCCAGCTAGCCAGCCAGGACTGTACTGCTGACCCTGCTCTTTACATACCCAGCTAGCCAGCCAGGACTGTACTGTACTGCTGACCCTGCTCCTTACATACCCAGCTAGCCAGCCAGGACTGTACTGTACTGCTGACCCTGCTCTTTACATACCCAGCTAGCCAGCCAGGACTGTACTGTACTGCTGACCCTGCTCTTTACATACCCAGCTAGCCAGCCAGCACTGTACTGCTGACCCTGCTCTTTACATACCCAGCTAGCCAGCCAGGACTGTACTGCTGACCCTGCTCTTTACATACCCAGCTAGCCAGCCAGGACTGTACTGCTGACCCTGCTCTTTACATACCCAGCTAGCCAGCCAGGACTGTACTGTACTGCTGACCCTGCTCTTTACATACCCAGCTAGCCAGCCAGGACTGTACTGTACTGCTGACCCTGCTCTTTACATACCCAGCTAGCCAGCCAGGACTGTACTGTACTGCTGACCCTGCTCTTTACATACCCAGCTAGCCAGCCAGGACTGTACTGTACTGCTGACCCTGCTCTTTACATACCCAGCTAGCCAGCCAGGACTGTACTGCTGACCCTGCTCTTTACATACCCAGCTAGCCAGCCAGGACTGTACTGCTGACCCTGCTCTTTACATACCCAGCTAGCCAGCCAGGACTGTACTGTACTGCTGACCCTGCTCTTTACATACCCAGCTAGCCAGCCAGGACTGTACTGTACTGCTGACCCTGCTCTTTACATACCCAGCTAGCCAGCCAGGACTGTACTGTACTGCTGACCCTGCTCTTTACATACCCAGCTAGCCAGCCAGGACTGTACTGTACTGCTGACCCTGCTCTTTACATACCCAGCTAGCCAGCCAGGACTGTACTGTACTGCTGACCCTGCTCTTTACATACCCAGCTAGCCAGCCAGGACTGTACTGTACTGCTGACCCTGCTCTTTACATACCCAGCTAGCCAGCCAGGACTGTACTGTACTGCTGACCCTGCTCTTTACATACCCAGCTAGCCAGCCAGGACTGTACTGTACTGCTGACCCTGCTCTTTACATACCCAGCTAGCCAGCCAGGACTGTACTGTACTGCTGACCCTGCTCTTTACATACCCAGCTAGCCAGCCAGCACTGTACTGTACTGCTGACCCTGCTCTTTACATACCCAGCTAGCCAGCCAGCACTGTACTGTACTGCTGACCCTGCTCTTTACATACCCAGCTAGCCAGCCAGGACTGTACTGTACTGCTGACCCTGCTCTTTACATACCCAGCTAGCCAGCCAGGACTGTACTGCTGACCCTGCTCTTTACATACCCAGCTAGCCAGCCAGCACTGTACTGCTGACCCTGCTCTTTACATACCCAGCTAGCCAGCCAGGACTGTACTGCTGACCCTGCTCTTTACATACCCAGCTAGCCAGCCAGCACTGTACTGCTGACCCTGCTCTTTACATACCCAGCTAGCCAGCCAGGACTGTACTGCTGACCCTGCTCTTTACATACCCAGCTAGCCAGCCAGGACTGTACTGTACTGCTGACCCTGCTCTTTACATACCCAGCTAGCCAGCCAGGACTGCACTGTACTGCTGACCCTGCTCTTTACATACCCAGCTAGCCAGCCAGGACTGTACTGTACTGCTGACCCTGCTCTTTACATACCCAGCTAGCCAGCCAGCACTGTACTGCTGACCCTGCTCTTTACATACCCAGCTAGCCAGCCAGGACTGTACTGTACTGCTGACCCTGCTCTTTACATACCCAGCTAGCCAGCCAGGACTGTACTGCTGACCCTGCTCTTTACATACCCAGCTAGCCAGCCAGCACTGTACTGTACTGCTGACCCTGCTCTTTACATACCCAGCTAGCCAGCCAGGACTGTACTGTACTGCTGACCCTGCTCTTTACATACCCAGCTAGCCAGCCAGCACTGTACTGCTGACCCTGCTCTTTACATACCCAGCTAGCCAGCCAGGACTGTACTGCTGACCCTGCTCTTTACATACCCAGCTAGCCAGCCAGGACTGTACTGTACTGCTGACCCTGCTCTTTACATACCCAGCTAGCCAGCCAGGACTGTACTGTACTGCTGACCCTGCTCTTTACATACCCAGCTAGCCAGCCAGGACTGTACTGCTGACCCTGCTCTTTACATACCCAGCTAGCCAGCCAGGACTGTACTGCTGACCCTGCTCTTTACATACCCAGCTAGCCAGCCAGGACTGTACTGTACTGCTGACCCTGCTCCTTACATACCCAGCTAGCCAGCCAGGACTGTACTGTACTGCTGACCCTGCTCTTTACATACCCAGCTAGCCAGCCAGGACTGTACTGTACTGCTGACCCTGCTCTTTACATACCCAGCTAGCCAGCCAGGACTGTACTGTACTGCTGACCCTGCTCTTTACATACCCAGCTAGCCAGCCAGGACTGTACTGTACTGCTGACCCTGCTCTTTACATACCCAGCTAGCCAGCCAGCACTGTACTGCTGACCCTGCTCTTTACATACCCAGCTAGCCAGCCAGGACTGTACTGTACTGCTGACCCTGCTCTTTACATACCCAGCTAGCCAGCCAGGACTGTACTGTACTGCTGACCCTGCTCTTTACATACCCAGCTAGCCAGCCAGGACTGTACTGCTGACCCTGCTATTTACATACCCAGCTAGCCAGCCAGGACTGTACTGTACTGCTGACCCTGCTCTTTACATACCCAGCTAGCCAGCCAGGACTGTACTGTACTGCTGACCCTGCTCTTTACATACCCAGCTAGCCAGCCAGGACTGTACTGCTGACCCTGCTCTTTACATACCCAGCTAGCCAGCCAGCACTGTACTGTACTGCTGACCCTGCTCTTTACATACCCAGCTAGCCAGCCAGCACTGTACTGCTGACCCTGCTCTTTACATACCCAGCTAGCCAGCCAGGACTGTACTGCTGACCCTGCTCTTTACATACCCAGCTAGCCAGCCAGGACTGTACTGCTGACCCTGCTCTTTACATACCCAGCTAGCCAGCCAGGACTGTACTGCTGACCCTGCTCTTTACATACCCAGCTAGCCAGCCAGGACTGTACTGCTGACCCTGCTCTTTACATACCCAGCTAGCCAGCCAGGACTGTACTGTACTGCTGACCCTGCTCTTTACATACCCAGCTAGCCAGCCAGGACTGTACTGTACTGCTGACCCTGCTCTTTACATACCCAGCTAGCCAGCCAGGACTGTACTGCTGACCCTGCTCTTTACATACCCAGCTAGCCAGCCAGGACTGTACTGTACTGCTGACCCTGCTCTTTACATACCCAGCTAGCCAGCCAGGACTGTACTGTACTGCTGACCCTGCTCTTTACATACCCAGCTAGCCAGCCAGGACTGTACTGTACTGCTGACCCTGCTCTTTACATACCCAGCTAGCCAGCCAGCACTGTACTGCTGACCCTGCTCTTTACATACCCAGCTAGCCAGCCAGGACTGTACTGTACTGCTGACCCTGCTCTTTACATACCCAGCTAGCCAGCCAGGACTGTACTGTACTGCTGACCCTGCTCTTTACATACCCAGCTAGCCAGCCAGGACTGTACTGCTGACCCTGCTCTTTACATACCCAGCTAGCCAGCCAGCACTGTACTGCTGACCCTGCTCTTTACATACCCAGCTAGCCAGCCAGGACTGTACTGTACTGCTGACCCTGCTCTTTACATACCCAGCTAGCCAGCCAGGACTGTACTGTACTGCTGACCCTGCTCTTTACATACCCAGCTAGCCAGCCAGGACTGTACTGTACTGCTGACCCTGCTCTTTACATACCCAGCTAGCCAGCCAGGACTGTACTGTACTGCTGACCCTGCTCTTTACATACCCAGCTAGCCAGCCAGGACTGTACTGTACTGCTGACCCTGCTCTTTACATACCCAGCTAGCCAGCCAGGACTGTACTGTACTGCTGACCCTGCTCTTTACATACCCAGCTAGCCAGCCAGGACTGTACTGTACTGCTGACCCTGCTCTTTACATACCCAGCTAGCCAGCCAGGACTGTACTGCTGACCCTGCTCTTTACATACCCAGCTAGCCAGCCAGGACTGTACTGTACTGCTGACCCTGCTCTTTACATACCCAGCTAGCCAGCCAGCACTGTACTGCTGACCCTGCTCTTTACATACCCAGCTAGCCAGCCAGGACTGTACTGTACTGCTGACCCTGCTCTTTACATACCCAGCTAGCCAGCCAGGACTGTACTGTACTGCTGACCCTGCTCTTTACATACCCAGCTAGCCAGCCAGGACTGTACTGTACTGCTGACCCTGCTCTTTACATACCCAGCTAGCCAGCCAGGACTGTACTGTACTGCTGACCCTGCTCTTTACATACCCAGCTAGCCAGCCAGGACTGTACTGTACTGCTGACCCTGCTCTTTACATACCCAGCTAGCCAGCCAGGACTGTACTGTACTGCTGACCCTGCTCTTTACATACCCAGCTAGCCAGCCAGCACTGTACTGCTGACCCTGCTCTTTACATACCCAGCTAGCCAGCCAGGACTGTACTGTACTGCTGACCCTGCTCTTTACATACCCAGCTAGCCAGCCAGGACTGTACTGCTGACCCTGCTCTTTACATACCCAGCTAGCCAGCCAGGACTGTACTGTACTGCTGACCCTGCTCCTTACATACCCAGCTAGCCAGCCAGGACTGTACTGTACTGCTGACCCTGCTCTTTACATACCCAGCTAGCCAGCCAGGACTGTACTGTACTGCTGACCCTGCTCTTTACATACCCAGCTAGCCAGCCAGGACTGTACTGTACTGCTGACCCTGCTCCTTACATACCCAGCTAGCCAGCCAGGACTGTACTGTACTGCTGACCCTGCTCCTTACATACCCAGCTAGCCAGCCAGGACTGTACTGTACTGCTGACCCTGCTCTTTACATACCCAGCTAGCCAGCCAGGACTGTACTGTACTGCTGACCCTGCTCTTTACATACCCAGCTAGCCAGCCAGGACTGTACTGCTGACCCTGCTCTTTACATACCCAGCTAGCCAGCCAGGACTGTACTGTACTGCTGACCCTGCTCCTTACATACCCAGCTAGCCAGCCAGGACTGTACTGTACTGCTGACCCTGCTCTTTACATACCCAGCTAGCCAGCCAGGACTGTACTGTACTGCTGACCCTGCTCCTTACATACCCAGCTAGCCAGCCAGGACTGTACTGTACTGCTGACCCTGCTCCTTACATACCCAGCTAGCCAGCCAGGACTGTACTGTACTGCTGACCCTGCTCTTTACATACCCAGCTAGCCAGCCAGGACTGTACTGTACTGCTGACCCTGCTCCTTACATACCCAGCTAGCCAGACAGGACTGTACTGTACTGCTGACCCTGCTCTTTACATACCCAGCTAGCCAGCCAGCACTGTACTGCTGACCCTGCTCTTTACATACCCAGCTAGCCAGCCAGGACTGTACTGTACTGCTGACCCTGCTCTTTACATACCCAGCTAGCCAGCCAGCACTGTACTGCTGACCCTGCTCTTTACATACCCAGCTAGCCAGCCAGGACTGTACTGTACTGCTGACCCTGCTCTTTACATACCCAGCTAGCCAGCAAGGACTGTACTGCTGACCCTGCTCTTTACATACCCAGCTAGCCAGCCAGGACTGTACTGCTGACCCTGCTCTTTACATACCCAGCTAGCCAGCCAGGACTGTACTGTACTGCTGACCCTGCTCTTTACATACCCAGCTAGCCAGCCAGCACTGTACTGCTGACCCTGCTCTTTACATACCCAGCTAGCCAGCCAGCACTGTACTGTACTGCTGACCCTGCTCTTTACATACCCAGCTAGCCAGCCAGGACTGTACTGTACTGCTGACCCTGCTCTTTACATACCCAGCTAGCCAGCCAGGACTGTACTGTACTGCTGACCCTGCTCTTTACATACCCAGCTAGCCAGCCAGGACTGTACTGTACTGCTGACCCTGCTCTTTACATACCCAGCTAGCCAGCCAGGACTGTACTGTACTGCTGACCCTGCTCCTTACATACCCAGCTAGCCAGCCAGGACTGTACTGTACTGCTGACCCTGCTCTTTACATACCCAGCTAGCCAGCCAGGACTGTACTGTACTGCTGACCCTGCTCTTTACATACCCAGCTAGCCAGCCAGGACTGTACTGTACTGCTGACCCTGCTCTTTACATACCCAGCTAGCTAGCCAGTACTGTACTGTACTGCTGACCCTGCTCCTTACATACCCAGCTAGCCAGCCAGGACTGTACTGCTGACCCTGCTCTTTACATACCCAGCTAGCCAGCCAGGACTGTACTGTACTGCTGACCCTGCTCCTTACATACCCAGCTAGCCAGCCAGGACTGTACTGTACTGCTGACCCTGCTCTTTACATACCCAGCTAGCCAGCCAGGACTGTACTGTACTGCTGACCCTGCTCTTTACATATCCAGCTAGCCAGCCAGGACTGTACTGTACTGCTGACCCTGCTCTTTACATACCCAGCTAGCCAGCCAGGACTGTACTGTACTGCTGACCCTGCTCCTTACATACCCAGCTAGCCAGCCAGGACTGTACTGTACTGCTGACCCTGCTCCTTACATACCCAGCTAGCCAGCCAGGACTGTACTGTACTGCTGACCCTGCTCCTTACATACCCAGCTAGCCAGCCAGGACTGTACTGTACTGCTGACCCTGCTCTTTACATACCCAGCTAGCCAGCCAGGACTGTACTGTACTGCTGACCCTGCTCCTTACATACCCAGCTAGCCAGCCAGGACTGTACTGTACTGCTGACCCTGCTCTTTACATACCCAGCTAGCCAGCCAGGACTGTACTGTACTGCTGACCCTGCTCTTTACATACCCAGCTAGCCAGCCAGCCAGCCAGCCAGCCAGCACTGTACTGTACTGCTGACCCTGATCGTTAACTATCCAGCCAGCACTGTCCTGTACTGCTGACCCTGATCGTTAACTACCCAGCCAGCACTGTCCTGCACTGCTGACCCTGATCGTTAACTACCCAGCCAGCCAGCCAGCACTGTACTGTACTGCTGACCCTGATCGTTAACTACCCAGCCAACCAGCACTGTACTGTACTGCTGACCCTGATCGTTAACTACCCAGCCAGCCAGCCAGCACTGTACTGTACTGCTGACCCTGATCGTTAACTACCCAGCCAGCACTGTACTGTACTGCTGACCCTGATCGTTAACTACCCAGCCAGCCAGCCAGCACTGTACTGTACTGCTGACCCTGATCGTTAACTACCCAGCCAGCCTGCCAGCACTGTACTGTACTGCTGACCCTGATCTTTAACTACCCAGCCAGCACTGTCCTGTACTGCTGACCCTGATCTTTAACTATGCAGCTAGCACTGTACTGCTGACCCTGATCATTAACTACCCAGCCAGCGCTGTACTGTACTGCTGACCCTGATCGTTAACTACCCAGCCAGCCAGCCAGCCAGCACTGTACTGCTGACCCTGATCGTTAACTACCCAGCCAGCCAGCACTGTACTGTACTGCTGACCCTGATCGTTAACTACCCAGCCAGCCAGCACTGTACTGTACTGCTGACCCTGATCGTTAACTCCCCACCCAGCCAGCACTGTACTGTACTGCTGACCCTGACCGCTAACTACCCACCCAGCACTGTCCTGTACTGCTGACCCTGATCTTTAACTATGCAGCTAGCACTGTACTGCTGACCCTGATCATTAACTACCCAGCCAGCGCTGTACTGTACTGCTGACCCTGATCGTTAACTACCCAGCCAGCCAGCCAGCCAGCCAGCACTGTACTGCTGACCCTGATCGTTAACTACCCAGCCAGCCAGCACTGTACTGTACTGCTGACCCTGATCGTTAACTACCCAGCCAGCCAGCACTGTACTGTACTGCTGACCCTGATCGTTAACTCCCCACCCAGCCAGCACTGTACTGTACTGCTGACCCTGACCGCTAACTACCCACCCAGCCAGCACTGTACTGTACTGCTGACCCTGATCTTTAACTACCCAGCCAGCCAGCACTGTACTGTACTGCTGACCCTGAACGTTAACTACCCACCCAGCCAGCCAGCACTGTACTGTACTGCTTCCCTTCAGTACCCACAGAGACTAACTTCTGATGATCTTTATTGAGACAGACAGACCAGGGACCAGAAGGTCTGTCTCCATCTGTGTCCATCGTGCTCTGGCTTGACCCCTGCTAGAGGAGGGTAGAGAGGGGGGCTCCGTTTCCCCTCCTGTCTGTCTGTCACCGGGACCCTGACCCTCTTTGAAATGTTGGAATCTCAGTGCTTTAAAGGGGGTTGGGGGGGGCAGTGGTTGGTAACAGGGTGGGGGCTCTACTTTGCGCTCTTCCACACAGTGAGTGTTGAAAACTGGCTATTATTATAATTTTTTTAAACGGGTTGCCCCCATGTGTCTTTTCTGAAATGACCAGGGGGGCGAGGGGGACTGTGGAGTCAGCTAGGGGGGGGTCAACCCAGACACGCAGGGGTCAGGAGAAATTAGTATTTTATTATCATCATCAACCCCTCCAGAGGAAATTCTTCTGAGTCCCTCAGGGGGGGTTATGGGTACGGGTGACTCATTGCAGCCAGCAGTGTGAGTGCATGTGTGAAAATAGCCCCCTCCGAGCTTCGCAGCCAGAGAAATGTTATTTTAATATCAAAGGTAAACTAAATGTGGGACACCAGAGGAGAGGAAGGGGAGGAAAGAGCTGCTCTGGTCTTTTACTTTTCCTCTTTTTCCACTGAGACATTAGGGATGTTGTTCTCTCTCTCCCTTTATCTCTCCATCTGTCTCTGTCTCTCTCTCTCTCCATCTGTGTCTCTCTCTCTCCGTCTGTCTCTCTCTCTCCGTCTGTCTCTCTCTCTCCGTCTGTCTCTCTCTCCATCTGTCTCTCTCTCTCTCCGTCTGTGTCTCTCTCTCTCCGTCTGTCTCTCTCTCTCCGTCTGTCTCTCTCTCTCTCTCCGTCTGTGTGTCTGTCTCTCTGTCTGTGTGTCTCTCTCTCTGTCTGTGTGTCTCTCTCTCTGTCTGTGTGTCTCTCTCTCCGTCTGTGTGTCTCTCTCTCCGTCTGTGTCTCTCTCTCCGTCTGTGTGTCTCTCTCTCCGTCTGTGTGTCTCTCTCTCTCTCTGTCTGTGTGTCTCTCTCTCTCTGTCTGTGTGTCTCTCTCTCTGTCTGTGTGTCTCTCTCTCTCTCTGTCTGTGTGTCTCTCTCTCTCTCTGTCTGTGTGTCTCTCTCTCTCCGTCTGTGTGTCTCTCTCTCAGTCTGTGTGTCTCTCTCTCTCCGTCTGTGTGTCTCTCTCTCAGTCTGTGTGTCTCTCTCTCTCCGTCTGTGTGTCTCTCTCTCTCTTGTTGAGGGGGGTTACGAGAGGACTCTAGCAGTTGAAATTAAATGAAAGGTTGGTGAAAACAACATGTGCCTTGCTCAGTGGCCGTTAGTGGAGTCAGTATTTTGTGATGTACTCAAAGGTGAACCCCCTGACCTCACAGCACAGTAATCCCTATAAAAGCATTACAACAGTCCCGATAGAAAAAAATGCATCTTATCTTAATAATCTTTCACTTTATGGAACCTTTCACTGTAAACAGTTTTAGGGTCAAAACTAAGTGCCTCACCAGACCTGGCTGGAGACTCAAATATAACATAGGGGAAGCATCTCAACCCATTGAGATGTGAACCATCATAAGTTACCCCTAACCACAGACCATTCATGTGGATAATGATCTGATCCTGGACCAGTAGTTATGGCATTTACCTTTTCCCCCAATTCCCAACCCATAGGTCATATCCATAGGTCATATCCATAGGTCAAGGGTCATAGACTCACCTGCTGGTACTCTTGGCAGACGTCTGGTTGGACCAGCGTATCAGCGATCTTCTGGAGGTGTGGTTTCAAGAGGTCCCCGGAGCAGCCCCCCAGCACAGCAGCCAGGACCATGAGGGGGGTGTGGGGGGAGGAGGAGGAGGAGGAGGGGGTCTCCAAGTGGACCAGGAGCAGCTTGAGGAAGACCTCGGGGCTAACAAAGGTCCCCAGCAGCTTGGCAGACCTCAGACACTGCAGAGAGAGAGAGAGAGAGAATACTATAGTTTATGGAATGATTTGCCAATATTACAGAGTATTTCATGCCAATAAAGCACATTGAATTGATAGAGAGAGCAAAGATTAGTGAGAGAGCAGAGACCAATACTAGAGAGAAAGAGAGAAAGAAATAGAAAGAAAGAATTCAACATAACAGAAAACCATGTAATTCATAATCCATTATCATCCAGTGGATCAGAGGAACCATCAAAGGCTTCCTCTTGGGGCAGATGCATCCCAAGTCCTTAGGCCCAGCCCAGCCTAACTGTCTCAGGGCTATAAGACACATATATCACTATTCACTGCTGTCTATTCTAAGGCCAGCAGGTGTGTCCTCTCCTCTCATGACATGGCCATCAAGATCAAGCCATTCACCACAGCAGCTCTGAAACATCTGTTTCTGGGTGGAAAGAATGTCAATGGAAATAGGCCATGAGCATGACAATAACGGAAATAACTTGAAGGAAGGAAGGCCATTAGTACTGTGAGCAGTTTGTTAAAATGGCACCCAAATGATGGTGCATCAGTCTACGGTGATTAACTGAAGTAGCCAACACATAGGTACTGTATATTGGACCTGTAGAGCCGGTTTCTACCATTATCTTTTTTATTTAACAGTGATTTAACCTTTATTCATCCAAGTTAGTCTAAACGGAGATTAGATGTGTTTAACAAGAGAGACAAGATCCAAGAAAGAGCTCACCAGCTGCAATAGCAATACTATCATCTAACCATTAGACCAACCATTATCATTCAACCATTAGACCTACCACTATCATCCAACCATTAGACCTACCACTATCATCCAACCATTAGGCCTACCACTATCATCCAACCATTAGACCTACCACTATCATCCAACCATTAGGCCTACCACTATCATCCAACCATTAGACCTACCACTATCATCCAACCATTAGGCCTACCACTATCATCCAACCATTAGGCCTACCACTATCATCCAACCATTAGACCTACCACTATCATCCAACCATTAGGCCTACCACTATCATCCAACCATTAGACCTACCACTATCATCCAACCATTAGGCCTACCACTATCATCCAACCATTAGACCTACCACTATCATCCAACCATTAGGCCTACCACTATCATCCAACCATTAGGCCTACCACTATCATCCACCAATTAGACCTACCACAAGGCCTACCACTATCATCCAACCATTAGGCCTACCACTATCATCCAACCATTAGGCCTACCACTATCATCCAACCATTAGGCCTTCCACTTCCATCCAACCACTATCATCCAACTATTAGGCCTACCACTATCATCCAACCATTAGACATTCCACTATCATCCAACCGTTAGACCTACCACGCTCATCCAACCATTAGGCCTAACACTATCATCCAAACATTAGGCCTAACACTATCATCCAACCATTAGGCCTAACACTATCAGCCAACCATTAGGCCTAACACTATCATCCAACCATTAGGCCTAACACTATCATCCAACCATTAGGCCTAACACTATCATCCAACCATTAGGCCTAACACTATCATCCAACCATTAGGCCTAACACTATCATCCAACCATTAGGCCTTCCACTATCATCCAACCACTATCATCCAACTATTAGGTCTACCACTATCATCCAACCATTAGGCCTACCACTATCATCCAACCATTAGGCCTTCCACTTCCATCCAACCACTATCATCCAACTATTAGGCCTACCACTATCATCCAACCATTAGACCTCCCACGATCATCCAACCATTAGGCCTGACACTATCATCCAACCATTAGGCCTAACACTATCATCCAACCATTAGGCCTAACACTATCATCCAACCATTAGGCCTAACACTATCATCCAACCATTAGGCCTACCACTATCATCCAACCATTAGGCCTACCACTATCATCCAACCATTAGGCCTACCACTATCATCCAACCATTAGACCTTCCACTATCATCCAACCATTAGACCTTCCACTATCATCCAACCACTATCATCCAACCATTAGGCCTACCACTATCATCCAACCATTAGACTTACCACTATCATCCACCCATTAGACCTACCACTAGGCCTACCACTATCATCCAACCATTAGGCCTTCCACTACCATCCAACCATTAGGCCTACCACTATCATCCAACCACTATCATCCAACCATTAGGCCTACCACTATCATCCAACCACTATCATCCAACCATTAGGCCTACCACTATCATCCAACCACTATCATCCAACTATTAGGTGTACCACTATCATCCAACCATTAGGCCTACCACTATCATCCAACCATTAGGCCTTCCACTTCCATCCAACCACTATCATCTAACTATTAGGCCTACCACTATCATCCAACCATTAGACCTACCACGATCATCCAACCATTAGGCCTGACACTATCATCCAACCATTAGGCCTAACACTATCATCCAACCATTAGGCCTAACACTATCATCCAACCATTAGGCCTAACACTATCATCCAACCATTAGGCCTACCACTATCATCCAACCATTAGGCCTTCCACTATCATCCAACCATTAGGCCTACCACTATCATCCAACCATTAGGCCTACCACTATCATCCAACCATTAGACCTTCCACTATCATCCAACCATTAGACCTTCCACTATCATCCAACCACTATCATCCAACCATTAGGCCTACCACTATCATCCAACCATTAGACTTACCACTATCGATCCACCCATTAGACCTACCACTAGGCCTACCACTATCATCCAACCATTAGGCCTTCCACTACCATCCAACCATTAGGCCTACCACTATCATCCAACCACTATTATCCAACCATTAGGCCTACCACTATCATCCAACCATTAGGCCTACCACTATCATCCAACCACTATCATCCAACTATTAGGTCTACCACTATCATCCAACCATTAGGCCTACCACTATCATCCAACCATTAGGCCTTCCACTTCCATCCAACCACTATCATCCAACTATTAGGCCTACCACTATCATCCAACCACTATCATCCAACCATTAGACCTACCACGATCATCCAACCATTAGGCCTAACACTATCATCCAACCATTAGGCCTAACACTATCATCCAACCATTAGGCCTAACACTATCATCCAACCATTAGGCCTAACACTATCATCCAACCATTAGGCCTAACACTATCATCCAACCATTAGGCCTAACACTATCATCCAACCATTAGGCCTAACACTATCATCCAACCATTAGGCCTACCACTATCATCCAACCATTAGGCCTACCACTATCATCCAACCATTAGGCCTACCACTATCATCCAACCATTAGGCCTAACACTATCATCCAACCATTAGGCCTAACACTATCATCCAACCATTAGGCCTAACACTATCATCCAACCATTAGGCCTAACACTATCATCCAACCATTAGGCCTAACACTATCATCCAACCATTAGGCCTACCACTATCATCCAACCATTAGGCCTTCCACTACCATCCAACCATAAGGCCTACCACTATCATCCAACCACTATCATCCAACCATTAGGGCTACCACTATCATCCAACCACTATCATCCAACTATTAGGTCTACCACTATCATCCAACCATTAGGCCTACCACTATCATCCAACCATTAGGCCTACCACTTCCATCCAACCACTATCATCCAACTATTAGGCCTACCACTATCATCCAACCACTATAATCCAACCATTAGACCTACCACGATCATCCAACCATTAGGCCTAACACTATCATCCAACCATTAGGCCTAACACTATCATCCAACCATTAGGCCTAACACTATCATCCAACCATTAGGCCTAACACTATCATCCAACCATTAGGCCTAACACTATCATCCAACCATTAGGCCTACCACTATCATCCAACCATTAGGCCTACCACTATCATCCAACCATTAGGCCTACCACTATCAGCCAACCATTAGGCCTACCACTATCATGCAACCATTAGACCTACCACTATCATCCAACCATTAGACCTACCACTATCATCCAACCATTAGACCTACCACTACCATCCCACCACTATCATCCAACCATTAGACCTACCACTATCATCCAACCATTAGGTCTACCACTACCATCCCACCACTATCATCCAACCATTAGACCTACCACTACCATCACACCACTATCATCCAACCATTAGACCTACTACTATCATCCAACCATTAGGCCTACCACTACCATCACACCACTATCATCCAACCATTAGACCTACTACTATCATCCAACCATTAGGCCTACCACTATAATCCAACCATTAGGCCTACCACTATCATCCAACCATTAGGCCTAACACTATCATCCAACCATTAGGCCTAACACTATCATCCAACCCTTAGGCCTAACACTATCATCCAACCATTAGGCCTACCACTATCATCCAACCATTAGGCCTACCACTATCATGCAACCATTAGACCTACCACTATCATCCAACCATTAGACCTACCACTATCATCCAACCATTAGACCTACCACTACCATCCCACCACTATCATCCAACAATTAGACCTACCACTATCATCCAACCATTAGGTCTACCACTACCATCCCACCACTATCATCCAACCATTAGACCTACCACTACCATCACACCACTATCATCCAACCATTAGACCTACTACTATCATCCAACCATTAGGCCTACCACTACCATCACACCACTATCATCCAACCATTAGACCTACTACTATCATCCAACCATTAGGCCTACCACTATAATCCAACCATTAGGCCTACCACTATCATCCAACCATTAGGCCTAACACTATCATCCAACCATTAGGCCTAACACTATCATCCAACCGTTAGGCCTAACACTATCATCCAACCATTAGGCCTACCACTATCATCCAACCATTAGGCCTAACACTATCATCCAACCATTAGGCCTACCACTATCAGCCAACCATTAGGCCTACCACTATCATCCAACCATTAGACCTACCACTATCATGCAACCATTAGACCTACCACTATCATCCAACCATTCGACCTACCACTATCATCCAACCATTAGACCTACCACTACCATCCCACCACTATCATCCAACCATTAGACCTACCACTACCATCCAACCATTAGACCTACCACTACCATCACACCACTATCATCCAACCATTAGGACTACCACTATCATCCAACCATTAGACCTACCACTATCATCCAACCATTAGACCTTCCACTATCATCCAACCATTAGACCTACCACTACCATTCCACCTATATCATCCAACCATTAGGACTACCACTTCCTGACCTGACCACCCCCCCTAGGATGAGATAAAGGTCAGTGCTATCCAGAATCCTTGGGACGTCCCTACCCTAAATCCTAACCCCTACCTTAACCATTTTACATTTCATTTCCAATGGTGTAGGGACGTCCCATTGGATTACATAGAACACGTAGTGATATCATGTGTCTCTATGTCTCGACCACTCACGTTGGTGACCACGTCGCTCTCGGGGTCGGTGCAGGCGCGGTACAGCGTGGAGAGCAGCAGCTGCAGGTGCTGGGTGCAGTGGTCCTCAGCATGCAGCAGCAGAGCATACAGGAGCTGGGCCGTCTTGACCCGCGTGCCCGCCACCCAGTCAACCACGTCGCGGGCCAGCGCCGGCAGCAGGTTGGACAGGTTCCTCACCACCAGCTCCCTGCAGCCCAGGCCCGGACGCGCCACTGGGGGGGAGAGGGGTGGGGGAGGTGGGTTAGAAAGTGCATGAAAATGCCTACATGCATCAGCCTACTAAAAAGCACACAAATGGACCAATTAAGATTTACATCTAAGGCTGTGTTTGCACCAATTATGGGCAAAAGATCTGATCTGAATGATTGGTCAAAAGACCAATCATTTGGCAAAAGATCAGAATTGGGCTGCCTGTGTAAACGCAGCCTATAAATCTACAAGTGCTAATAAGTTAACTGTTTTGTAACTGTGTTCTCCTATTTCTAACTGTGTAATAGAGATAGGGCTATGGAACAGTTGTTCTCTGGCCCAGTTATGCTGATGGAGAATTTTACAAGATTTCTTTTCAACAAAACACTTCAGTAGGCAAGAAGGGAACATCATTTGTTTGGTGTTTTCTGCTGTCACAGTGATACTGCTGATGGAGAGAGAGGACTGCATCTTACTCTACAGTCTAAGTCCCATTTTCCAGACATGTACTTTTTGGTTTTACGATTGATATTTCCTCTCCGTGGGACTTGTCAGAGCAAGTGGAACACATTTTTAAATGAATAGCCTCCACATGCTTCATCCCTCTCTCCCACCTTCCCTCCCTCTCTCTCTCCCGCCTTCCCTCCCTCTCACTTTCCTTCAGTATCCAATGAGCAGGTCTCCTCCCTCCCTCGTGAACAGGTCTCCCTCTTTCTCTTTGTCTTTCGCAGGCTGCTAATGAAAGGGGAAGAGGGTGATCAATCCTACAGAATCACACAGGACAAGACAAGCCGTTTCTGGTTGGGTCCCAGTTGTCTGACACTGACCTGTTCAGACAGGAGGGGGCCGTGTTGGATTTATGACTGGCAGGGAGAGAGACTCATCCAGTATCCATCAGCATTATCACCATGTGGAGCTGTAGACTGACCCAGATCTGCACTACACAACCAGACGGTCATGTTCATTTGGCACCAAACGGATGAAAACTGACTAAAACAGAAAGGAACTATATGGACTTGTCTTATCAGTTGCAAAATGTTTAATGTTGCATGCCCTAATGAACATAACCCAGGACGCATATGGGTACCCAACACTTAGCCTACCTATGGCCAGCAACCAGGGTGATCACGTTCAAACTCATCCTTAGCCCCGGGCCTGGGTTATCTACCCTCGCCATCGCAGCAGCACCTTTCTACAGTATATCTGAGGCAGCTACGCTGTCATTATTACTGCAGCCTGCCGGTCAGACACTGGGTTAAAGCCACTGCACCTGCATAGTGGAACTTCCCTTTTAATAAACCCTTCATCATTGTATTCATCTCCCTTAATTGAATTTTTATCATTAAATTAACTCAACATACCCTTATGGATTAATTCAACGGACAGACATATAGGGGGAGTAAAACATTAACAAGGTGAGATTGGGACAGTGGAATCATTTATCCTTCATGCATACAGGCCAGCCCATTGAAATTCAACCATCTTTTAAGAGGCGAGTGACCTGATTAAGATGCAGTGCACACACTTCAACCACAGGTTGTTGCCTGGTCCCATATCTGTTTGTGTCGTCTTGCCAACTCTTAGGGTCATTGAGTACGGTTACATGCACACAAAAATAGGATTATTGTGAAGTCAGATCAATATAATAGCTCCATTTAAATGTTTACATGCTTTGCAAGAAGAACGATGTCCCTAATAATCCTGTTTACATGGACACATCTGAAATCAGGCTACCTGATGGCACTCTGATAAATGCAGAAAATGGCCAATCAAAATAAACGTTCTACCACAGCGACCATGTTATTTTTGTGATGCCTATTTGATTCTGAATTCCGACATATAACGTTTGTGGGAAAACTACTTTCTGAGATGCATATTTTCAGTTTTTCCAAACTCACTTCACTAGCGCAACAGATAGAAGCTTGCACTGCTCGTACTAGCACGTTCAGATCTAATACGCCGCTGTAAAACTCTGATGAAGACCTTTACATGTCCTCAGAATTCTAAAGATTGCTCAGAAAACCAGGTGTTTTCATCAGCGTATGCTTACTTCCATGTTGACCTTGCACCGATTAAGATAAGTAGAGTAAGGTGTTTACAATTGACATGACTTATGCCATACTCAGCCTACTGCCATAACCAGATTAATATCAAATTATTAGTGTGTATGTAAACATACTCATTGTCCCATCTTGACATAAACTGATCTGGGACCAGGCTAATGTGGTGAGTGCGTGTGACCGTCATAGAAACAAACTGCCTTCCCAGTGTAGCCTATGTAAAATAAACTGAAATCAGGTCAGGAGGGAAACGGCAGGGTTGCTGCTCTAGATAAAGGCCTGCTGTCTGTCTTCACCTGCTGAGTGGGATGGAAAGTCAGACAGGACAGACAGACAGGACATCACCTCTCCTTCCTGAACCCAGCAGGGATATGAACAGATGAAGGGCTTCCTCATTCTTCACTACATTGCTGACAGACATTATTAATAGGTAGTAATAAGCACTCGGGGAGGCAACACAGGCTGGGTGTTGTCCCTCCAATGGCCTGCCCTTACAGCTTCGCACACAGGGGTGGGGTGGTGCGTGAGTGGGGTAGTCGTGAGTGTGTGTGTGCCAGAAATAGAGTGAGTGTGTGCGCGTGCATGTGTATGTAAAAGGGGAGTAGGGGGAGGTGGGCAACAGCCCTGCAGGACGCACGTGTGTGAGGGAGTAGGGGGAGGTGGGCAACAGCCCTGCAGGACGCACGTGTGTGTGAGAGAGAGAGAGAGAGAGAGAGAGAGAGAGAGAGAGAGAGAGAGAGGTGGGCACCAGCCCTGCAGAAAACCCCTCTAGTCTCCACCCAGCCTGCACACCACATCCACACGTAAGTCTTAGTAATGAGGGTGTTAGGGGGCAGAGTGCCGACAATAATCGGCTATTAGTCAAGCACTGTGTCATAGGAGAGCCTTGTATGATTGACGGAGCAGATCTAATGACATAACACATAACCTGTAGAATACGTAACCCGCAGGCCAATAGAGATGACTAATATATGGAGGCTTGGAACTCCACCATGACTAAGCACTCTTGGGGAAAAGGGGAAGAACAGTTGGTTTATGGTCATAGCTCATACGTATTTTTATTTTTTTTCCGGACAAATCTAAAGCAATAATTCAAGGATTTGTATAAAAGTTGTATGCTCAAAGACAGACAAGAAGACAGTACTTCTTATTACAGAAAACTAATGTTATATAGAGTAAAAAAATCATTTAAACCTAGTCCCAACAAAACGAAGACAAAAAAATCCTGTTCCCTCGTTTCCTTTGATTAAAATATAATTAAGACCCCATGATGTGAATAACTGAATATTTAACGAGACATGTATAAAAAAATATTACAATTAAATCAATGCAAGAGAAGAGCAAATTATCCCACGCACAGAGGTGCAGATGATGACTTACTAAAGCTTGGAATTCAAACTGACATGCTCCATTTCACCATGGTATCAGTTTATATTTCAGGCTACAGCAACTAGGACACACAGACAGGAATGTGAGAATCCTGCTATATTACAGCAAGCAGAAGTACAACTGAAGAAACAAAGCATATTTAGGATGGATAGATAGGCTTGATGGATCATTGACAGCACAGCACAGCATCTCTCCCCAGCCCCTACAGCCCTCTCTCCATGCCCAGACTACTCTGACGTCAATCATCGATATCATGCCCTCAGAAGACAGTTCTTCTTATTAATAAAGGCAGCTGAACCCCACGCTGCGTCTGACCTACTTTCAGAGGAAGTACATAACTAGATCGGTGGAGGAGGAGGTGGCTGTACAGAGGCCACAACAACAAATCACACGGTTTACACTGGCTGGTGTTCTTCAGGCTGTATCAATGCACTGATGAACTTTCTTCTTCATTATTGTAATCAAGACAACACACTGCATGGGACAGTAACTAACTAACCTTTCCTCAATGGGCTACATCTACTGAAGGCCTTGTATCTCTCTGCAGGAGACAAAATCCAATATATTTCTTTAGTGATTTGTTTTTCTTGTCTAGCCTTCTTTGTGTGAGAAACTTAACCCTGTAAATATATATTTTTTGCACCAACCAAAGATCCTGTATTCACTTTCTATGTCAATTGAGCGGCGCCATGGTACATTGTTGTTTCGGGCCTCCAAGTGGTGCAGTGGTCTAAGGCACTGCATCGCAGTACTAGCTGTGCCACTAGAGATCCTGGGTTAGAGTCCAGGCTCTGTCATAGCCGGCCGCGACCGGGAGGCCCATGGGGTGGCTCACAATTGGCCCAGCGTTGTCCGGGTTAGGGGAGGGTTTGACCGGCAGGGATGTCCTTGTCCCATCGGGCACTAGCGACTCCTGTGGCGGACCGGGCCCAATGCACGCTGACACGGTCGCCAGATTCACTGTGTTTCCTCCGACACATTGGTGCGGCTGGCTTCCGGGTTAAGTGGGCATTCTGTCAAGAAGCAGTGCAGCTTGGTTGGGTTGTTTTGGAAGACACACGGCTCTCGACCTTCACCTCTCCCGAGGCCGTACAGGAGTTGCAGCGATGAGACAAGACTGTAACTACCAATTGGATACCACAAAAGTGGGGAGAAAAAGGGGTAAAAAAAATGTAATAACAAAATGGTACATTGTTTCATCTCTGCAGTAGTAGTGATGGAGTTCACTCACCTCCAGCAGGGTAGAGGTCAGGTGGGGTCAGGAGGAAGTCCATCTTGTCCTTCAGGTCATCCTCATTCTCCTGCTCCCACAGAGCGCCTGTCTGCCTCCACAGGTCAGCAGCTCGTTGACTGGAAGGGAGAGAGAGACAAATATAATGATAATGCATGTCCATCCCTGCCACGGTGGACCCAGGATTCAAACCCACGCAATGTACAAACAACACAAAAGCCCAGCCTTGTTGGCTGCTACTATTCCCTCTGTCACACCAAACCTACTGTATAAGTAGGTATCTACAGTAATCTGCACAAGCAACCCGGATACAGTATATGCGTATTTGTGGCTGCATATTTCCTAGGTCTGAGTGAGTGAATGGGTGGTATCAAAGGCAGGGTGGTTAAGGACTGGGTCAGTCTTTTGAATTAAAGGCAGTCAATTCAGGAAGTAAACTCAAATTACAATTCAAAATTGGAAAAAACTGCATCTATTTTCAAGGAGTAGAAGCTATTTATTTCAAAAGTTTAAAACAAATTTAATTTTGTATTAAAATCACTTCCTGAATTGACTGCCTTCAATTCGAATTGAGCCCAGCCCTGTACAATAGGTACCTAATCTCTGGGATGTCATCGCTGAGGCTACTCAGTAGGAGGGGGATGAGCTTGTGGAAGTAGGAGTATCTGTCTCGCAGGTGGAGCAGCCAGTCACCAACAACCACAGTCACAGCTTTTCTCACCTGGAGGAGAGAGAAGTGGGATGAAACAAAACATAGTTTCTTAAGTGAGGAAAACACCTTGTATGGTATTGTAGTAACTAAGGGGTTCTCAAAGTTTTTCACTCTGTGCCTCCCTTCCAGCATTGGGGAACATCCCGAGCCCCCCTGCGCGCGCACCAAGTCTATTTCTATGGACACAAGTACTGTTCATGACACAAACTGTTAACACCCCCCATGTTGGTGTAGAAAATGTTGCAGGTTTAAAGCTTATTTCCTACAATTATACACATTTTGTCATGGGGTGCAAAGAAAATGTTGCAGTTTTAAAGCAAATGTTCTTGCAATTCTATACATTCTGCCATGTCTAATGTGTATTCATGTGATATTTGAGTGAAAATTACAACAATATCTATGGGCTAAAAAAGCGAAATAAAAAACGTTAGCTGATATGGGCTAGTTGATCTGGATATTTCTGACAAGTTATAAATAGCTCTAAGTTATGCAATGACTAACATGACAAGAAGAACTGATGATGCACTACCCAATATTAAAAATGTACCTTGTGCATTCTACTATTACAACTTTCAAGAGTGAGTTTAAAGCCGGGCTGAATACATTGAAAAAAAATCTAAATCTATCTTTATATTTATTTATTACTTTTTTTAATTGGGGGGGGGACCCCCGCCAACACCTCACATGCCCCACAGTTTGGGAACCACTGTAGTAACTGTTGGTGTAAAAGAAAAGCAGCCTTTATTGATGTTGGATTGATTAGATTGATCAGTTTGTTTATTTTGGTAAGAAACATTTATACCACATTTATCTAACAAGGAAAATAATAATCTAGATTAACTCAGTAATAACAGAATTAGTCTAATCATTAACACTAAATGTCACTAGGAGTATTTGAGAATTATCTGCCAGATTTGACAGAATTAGTCTAATAATCTAATCATTAACACTGTCACTAGGAGTAGTTGATCTTTATCTGATTTAACAGAGCCAACCTGTGGTGAGTCGTCAAACAGCCTCTGTGCCAGGTGAGAGAGCACATCGTCCACGTTCTTCCCCGTGCCGTACTGGATGACCGCTCCAGTGGCCTCGATGGTGGACACACGCACACGGGAATGCTGATGGGAGACGGTCTGCATCAGGGGCTTGACCAGGCTCTCTGCCTGCATGTGGAAATGTTCTGGGGATAGAGAGAGAGAAGCATTTCAAACAAGATGAATGGAAGGTGACTGTCACTTCATGCCACAGTATAAATTAGGGTACGATTTCCTGAATCTTATCAATACATTCAATGGTTATACATGTATTCAGAGAGACCATACATAGCTAGCTCTGTAGGGCATGCAAATCACAGAGAAACAAATGATTTTGTTTTTGTCCCATTGTCTTTATTTCTATTAACTTAATAAATAATTTATATTTATATTAAATGACAACCTGGTAGAGCGTTGGAGTGTGTACAAAATAACTTAGAGCCACAAAAAACAACCACTCTGACACAGCTTGGTCAGGTGTCCATGCAATGTGCAACCATGGCAACCCTATAAGATAAACTTTAGCTAACTAGTTAGCCTAATGTGTGGGCTAACAAGAATACACACAGTATATTCTCAAGCATCTTACCTGTTCTCGAGCATCTTACCTGGTACACTTTTTGCAAAATGAACAGTGCATTTGCAACTCTCCCTTTTGACGTCTGGGAAAGGGTCGACAATAGTTCTCTGCAATATCTTCATCATATCGTCGAGGTAGGGAGCTAGGTGCCTGCCACACACCTCCACTGTGAGAGTCAGAACCTCCACCATGGACAGCCTAAGTTCCTCCGCGGGCTCCAGGATCTCTTTCCCGCCGAGCCGCTGCGTCAAAGCGGGCATAAGATAAGGCAACGAATCCTCCGGTTGAGGAACACACCGAATAAAATCTCCAAGCATGTGTATGGCAGTCTCTCTGCATCTTTCCATAGGATCTGACAGGCATTTCAGGAGCGACTTCAGCAGACACGTGAAAACCTCCTGCAACACGCCGCTCGAAAGCCCTTTATCAATAGTTTCTCTTTTGATTGCTTCAAGCGCTCGTCTTCTTGTGGTTTTGCTGTCTTCGTTGAGACAGTTTAGATGTCGAGCAAGCGCTCTCAAAACTTCAGAAGCAGCACGTTCTTCTCCGGGCGCCATAGTTGTTGCCATTTTCACTGTTGATATGGCAACGATCAGCGTTGAGACAAACATACTTGCTTTACGATAACTCTAATTCAAACCTTGAAAACTTTATTGACAACTATTGCAGTTACATGCAATGCAGTGGAAATGAATCTACATCTATGGAATAAATATTTGACATAATGTATTTTTGTTACAGAAAGTCATTGATGTGTATGTTGAATAGCATGATGAAATAGATATATCTTATAATATAAATAGTATCACTTATACCATAACAATATAATAACTGTAGTATAACAGAGTTGGAAAACAGTGCTTTAATATCACATTCTTCTTTAGGTTAGGATTATGACATTTTATTAAGTCTGTCAGTAACACAATTTGGCAGAGCCCATTGATGGACTTCGTATCACAGCCTCATAACTAAGCCTCATAGCTAATGGGCAGAAAGCATGAGCAGGTCAGGAGCAGGTCAGGTCTGTCAGTGTCGTCTGTCAGAGAACATTTTCTCTGTCTGATACTGCTGAGAAAAACAAACACCTGCCCTCTTCTTATGAAACTGGTGTATTGAACATGACACGATGATGTGGACATCCACATAAGGAACGCCACGGTACATAATTATTTAAACATTTGAAATGAGTAAAAGGATTGTAAGCTTGTTGCTGGCCTCGTGAGTTGCTTTGCGGCTGAATAAAAAGTGACAGATTGACGTCATTGAGACAGACGCAGAGCGAGCCCCAGCGAAAGAAGCAACCGAGCAGCGGCAGTTGCAGCGGCAGAGCATCTTCTCTAGCTAGAGTAGCCTACCTTTAAAACAACATCCGTAGCCAAGAACCTGAGCATCCCCGGAAAATAACGGTAAGAACCAGAATGACACAACGAATATCTTATCTGGCAAAACTTCAACGTGTTGACGTATTTATCAGCAAATGAAACTAGGCTTGAATATTGCTTTTTGTTTTGCCATGGTTGTGATTTGGTTGTCATCTTATGTGAGAGACATGAAAGATAGTCTCGTGCCCGGAAACACTTAAACAGGTGCTCAAGTAATGCTACTTAGGAAACATTTGATTTTCACAGAAAATTATATAATAGCTAGCTTGCCAATTTTAAATGTTAGACATTGAGGCCAATGATAAGCTAGCTGCCTTACAGTCATCTTCCATGGAAATATGGAGGTTATGGGTTTATGATAGCTAGCTAACGTTAGCCTACCTAGTTTTAGTTTTAAGCTTGCTAGCTAGCTATGTAGAAGCTAGTTTTAGAGGCTAGCTACAGTAACACATCAACCGTGATGGTTCCTTGTAATTTAAATAGCGGAAGTGAATTTGCGGAGGCTTTGTTTAGCTATCTCTGTCCCTAATCTGACTGTCTTTACATATTATTCCATGACAGGCTACCTTGTTGTCAGAAGCTATTACATAGTTTTAAAACCACATGATTTGAGAATGCATCCTTTATTTGACAGTGTTGCTGATGTGGGCTAGGCTATGTAAAGTTGTAAATAGATTGAGGTGACACTAAACAATATGCTCCTGTAGATAGTGTGACTGTAACTACATTGTAACTATGCATTACACCTGCAACAGGTACTGAAGTATGATTTGATCATGTCAAGGTATTGCTTTGATAATCTAGTATGCTAAGTGGTCTTCAACAAGCCGTATTTTAATTATTGTAGTTTGGAGATCCAGCCCCTATCACATTTAAAGAAAATGAAAACTGACCTAGACTGACACACAAACAACCAGGGGCTGATATTTCTCATTCTGACAACCTCTCCCCTTCTTCCCTACTCTTCTTTCTCTCACTCTCACTCTCTTTTTTTCTCTCTTTATATCTCTCACTCTCTCTCACTCTCTCTCTCTCCCCTTCTCTTCTCCTCTTCATCATTTCCTCTTCTACCCTCCCCTCCACTCCTCCTCTTATCTCCTCCTCTCCTCTACTCAACTCTTCTCATCTTCTCCTCTTTTCCCTTCTCCCCTCCTTCTCTTTCCACCTCTCGTCTCCCCCTCCCCGCCCCTCTCCTCTTCTCTCCTCTTCTCCCTGTGTCTGCGCTCTCCTCAACCTCCCCTGCTCTTCCCTACCCTCCTCCTCTCCTCTTTCCACCTCTCCTCTTGCCTCCTCCCCTCTCTTCTCCCCTCCTCTTCTCTCCTTCTCTTCTCCCTTCATCTCCTCTCTCCTCAACCACCCCTCCTCTCCCCCTCTCTGCAGATAAACCAGATAAATAACATGGCCACCTCCTCCTCCCCTAATCTGGAAGAAGATGAGAGTCTGAAGGGCTGTGAAGTGTTCGTGCAGAAGCACAACATCCAGCAGATCCTCAAAGAGTGCATTGTCAACTTGTGCATCGCCAAGCCTGAGCGTCCTATGAAATTCCTGCGGGAGCACTTTGAAAAGCTGGAGAAGGTTTGTGAATTTCCCTGAATCTCCCCTTATTTGCGACCTAAAGCTCCCTTGAAATTTTTTCTGCATCTTTGTTCTTTGAAAATACATTTTTACCAACAATAATATTTATGTTGTTTGTGACTATCTCTTTAGTTTTTTCGTCTATAGTGTCGTTGTGAATGTATGTCAGTAATGTTTTGTTTTGCTTATGTGTGAATCATTTCTGTTGAATTGCACTCTGCAGAAAAGCAAGGATTTGCTATCAACGTATTGACATGTAATACACAAATTAACTAGAAGGCATTGGAATTGAGCTGAGTAGAAGCTATTGTTGTTGTTTCATTTCACTGATGTGGATCCATTTTCATTAGCCGATAGTCTGTTTCATCAGAATACATGAGAAAGGAGACTATGTTATGCCCATGTTTTCTTGTCATATCCTCAGTATATTTGTAAATAAATAGCCTAGGGGTAGCCTAGCTGTCAGTTTCATGATAATACTACATTTGTCTAATTGAGCTTTCAACTCTCCACACAATGGTGGGGTACATTAGCTGAGGGCCTGGGAGCATTAGGGGCACAGAGACAGAGACAGGGATAGTCTGTGCCCCATCCACAGACACACAGGCTGTGTTGTATGGACGTTGTCTATCCACAAGTGTCTGTGGGACAAACAGAGAACGACCTGTTACTGTCTGGTGCCTGGACTGACAGATTACAGAATAGAACTACAGAATGGTGTGAATTTCTCAGAGGTTAGAGAAAAGAGGGGATAGAAGAGGAAATAAAGGAGGGAATCTCTCTCTCTGAATGTATTAGCTCAGGCTGGCACCTCCGTAGCGAGATGCGTTTTAGATGAGCCCAGCTGGTGTGTATATTCAACCTCTGGAGCCCTCAGCCCTTGAAAGAACAGGGTCCTGTCAAAACTCTTTGAGAAGTTAGGATAGTTAGTTATTTATTTCACACACGCCATGTTGAGGATTCAGCAATGGCTGAATTATAGGCTATGTTAAAGGGAAATGTAACAACAATTCTACTTCATATTCTTCATCTCCAGCACCACTCCAACATCAACATATGTGAAAATGATGCGTTTCTATGTTTTGTAGTAATAAAGACAGAGGAAAATAAACCAATTAGTAAACAATTATCTCCCTTTTTTTTTTACATTTGCCTTTAAGGGAGCTTTTTTTTCTATAGAATAGAGTATCTTTATTTTTCCCCAGAGGGAACTTTGGTTGTGGTGTTGCACTGTCGCCGTTCACTACATTTGTGTCAACTTCGATTGACTTTATTCCCATTACTTTCTTTGTAATAGATGTGTAGGCCTAAGTGGTATTGGATTTGGTTAGAATACCCTGAATCTCAATCAGGTGTTTTCTTTATGACTGTTTTTCAACTGTTGGTACGCTAAGTTTTAGTCTATTACGGAACTGTCCACAGAGAGGCCTGAGGTGTCATCTGATGTGTTTGAATACACTGGGCTCTCAGAGAAATGAATAGACCACAGAGTTGTCTGGTACACTGAACGGTGGTAAACCCAATAGCCCATGGTGACTGTAGGTCTACAACAGAAGGAGTGATTGTGTGACAGGATCAGATACAGAAAGGGGATGAGGTAGGTGAGGACTGAGAAGTGAGCCTAGGGTTGGTTTTGCAGTCTACTCCCGTCAATGTGTGTGTGTGTGTGTGTGTGTGTGTGTGTGTGTGTGTGTGTGTGTGTGTGTGTGTGTGTGTGTGTGTGTGTGTGTGTGTGTGTGTGTGTGTGTACGTTTGCGTCCGTAAGGGGTGATTATCCCAGTGTGAATTTATGGGAGTCATCTGATGATACTTTACTGTGTGTTGGTTCACACTCCACTATCTGATGATTCCTCTGACCCAGTTGCATTGTTAAGGCGATGCAGTGTTGAGTTCCTCAGTAGGGTCTAAACCCCTCAGACTTCTAAAATGCTCAGTAGCCTTTATATTTCCCTTCTTGTCGTTTATCTGAGATGAGTCTTCCGCAGCAGCTTACAATAAACACATTGAATACATGGAACAACCAACACATGACTTAAGCACAGTAAGTAAACGCTTCTTCAATGCATGCTTTGGTTTTTACCCTAACACTACACAGCTGATTTAAATGATCAGCTAATCATCTAGCTTTGATCATTTTAATCAGCTGTGTAGTGTTAGGGCAAAAACCAAAGCATGGAGCCCTTGGGATTCCGAGGTCCAAGTTTGGGAAACGCCCCTTTAAACCTAGTCCTGGACTAAAAAGCATGGTCAGGCTTAAGCTGTGTCCGAGAAGCCAGTCCTTAGTGTTAGTTAGTTATAGTCACTGTGTTGGAATAGAGTGGTCGCTGGAACTCCGAATTCAATTACACAATGGCTTTAAAAGAAGGCCTCGTTCCGGTCCAGAAATCACCATAGGTTTTTGCTCTACAACGGCTGTAGCTGTAACTAATCCTGTGTATCCTCCATCCTCCTGTGTTGTGATATTATAGAGGATTACCCAGGCCAGGGAGCGTGCAGCACACAGCATGTGTCACAGGGATTGTAATCCAGCTCTTTCATTCATTTTCCAGATTATTATGGTTGGCCTACCCACAGTACTTTATGCTGGGTTTTTATGCGTGATAATTTACAGTTAAGAGGTGTGTGTTTGTATGTGTCTCTGTATGTGTGTGAGTGTGTGCACGGTACACGTGTGCGTATCTGCGTATATGCACGTGTGTGTGTGTGTCTCTCTGTGCGTACCTGTGTATGTGCACGTGTGTGGGGGATGGTGCCCCTGTCCTAGCTGCAGTGCTAGCCCCAGCAGGTTTCTGTTGTCAAGGAGACCATGGAGCATAGTGTGAAACAGAGTGTTGCTAGTCTGGTAGGGCTGAATCTAGAGGGAGACAAAATGCTGCAGAGAGAGAGAGAGAGTGTAAAGTTAAAATGCAAATCGGATCACTTAGGCTTTACCATGACATGTATATTGGAGATGCTGCCAAAATGATATCGAATGCCTGTCCATTTTCTATCATGTTTACATGATCTTTACAGATAATCTGAGTTTAGCCTATACGACATTATCTGACATGACCTGGCTCAGATGCTTCTTTATGAGATGGTAAATGATTCTGAAGGATCTTTGTCTTTGTTACATTAAGTAGTCCACAATGCTGTCCACATCCTTTAAGAACATGTAGCATACAATATGAATCCTCAATATGTCATGTTGTTGCTGAAGCTCACTTCATTTCAAACACCACAGGCCTAATAATCAACCCCACTACAACAGTGTTGTATCATATTACTTAGCTAGCTAGCCCTCCTAGTCTCATATTACTTAGCTAGCCAGCCCTCCTAGTCTCATATAATTTAGCTAGCTAGCCCTCCTAGTCTCATATTACTTAGCTAGCCAGCCCCCCTAGTCTCATGTTACTTATCTAGCTAGGCCTCCTAGTCTCATATTACTTAGCTAGCTAGCCCCCCTAGGCTCTTATTACTTAGCTTGCTAGCCCCCCTAGGCTCTTATTACTTAGCTAGCTAGCCCCCCTAGTCTCATGTTACTTATCTAGCTAGGCCTCCTAGTCTCATATTACTTAGCTAGCTAGCCCCCCTAGTTTCTTTGTTTTGACAGTATATTGTGCTGTGCAGTGTCTGAGGGTTGACTTCCCCTGCCAGGCTCCCCATGGGGTCTCTATTCTCAGTGTGGAGGAGGAGGAGAGAGGAGGATAGACTGACTGTTGCCTACTGCAGACTGAAACCTGGAGAGGAGAGAGGAGGATAGACTGACTGTGTTGCCTACTGCAGACTGAAACCTGGAGAGGAGGAGAGAGGAGGATAGACTGTTGCCTACTGCAGTCTGAAACCTGGAGAGGAGGAGAGAGGAGGATAGACTGACTGTGTTGCCTACTGCAGTCTGAAACCTGGAGAGGAGGAGAGAGGAGGATAGACTGACTGTGTTGCCTACTGCAGACTGAAACCTGGAGAGGAGAGAGGAGGATAGACTGACTGTGTTGCCTACTGCAGACTGAAACCTGGAGAGGAGGAGAGAGGAGGATAGACTGACTGTGTTGCCTACTGCAGTCTGAAACCTGGAGAGGAGGAGAGAGGAGGATAGACTGACTGTGTTGCCTACTGCAGTCTGAAACCTGGAGAGGAGGAGAGAGGAGGATAGACTGACTGTGTTGCCTACTGCAGACTGAAACCTGGAGAGGAGGAGAGAGGAGGATAGACTGACTGTGTTGCCTACTGCAGACTGAAACCTGGAGAGGAGGAGAGAGGAGGATAGACTGACTGTGTTGCCTACTGCAGACTGAAACCTGGAGAGGAGGAGAGAGGAGGATAGACTGACTGTGTTGCCTACTGCAGTCTGAAACCTGGAGAGGAGGAGAGAGGAGGATAGACTGACTGTGTTGCCTACTGCAGACTGAAACCTGGAGAGGAGGAGAGAGGAGGATAGACTGTTGCCTACTGCAGACTGAAACCTGGAGAGGAGGAGAGAGGAGGATAGACTGTTGCCTACTGTAGACTGAAACCTGGAGAGGAGGAGAGAGGAGGATAGACTGACTGTGTTGCCTACTGCAGTCTGAAACCTGGAGAGGAGGAGAGAGGAGGATAGACTGACTGTGTTGCCTACTGCAGTCTGAAACCTGGAGAGGAGGAGAGAGGAGGATAGACTGACTGTGTTGCCTACTGCAGACTGAAACCTGGAGAGGAGGATAGACTGACTGTGTTGCCTACTGCAGACTGAAACCTGGAGAGGAGGAGAGAGGAGGATAGACTGACTGTGTTGCCTACTGCAGTCTGAAACCTGGAGAGGAGGAGAGAGGAGGATAGACTGACTGTGTTGCCTACTGCAGACTGAAACCTGGAGAGGAGGAGAGAGGAGGATAGACTGACTGTGTTGCCTACTGCAGACTGAAACCTGGAGAGGAGGAGAGAGGAGGATAGACTGACTGTGTTGCCTACTGCAGACTGAAACCTGGAGAGGAGGAGAGAGGAGGATAGACTGTTGCCTACTGCAGACTGAAACCTGGAGAGGAGGAGAGAGGAGGATAGACTGTTGCCTACTGTAGACTGAAACCTGGAGAGGAGGAGAGAGGAGGATAGACTGACTGTGTTGCCTACTGCAGTCTGAAACCTGGAGAGGAGGAGAGAGGAGGATAGACTGACTGTGTTGCCTACTGCAGTCTGAAACCTGGAGAGGAGGAGAGAGGAGGATAGACTGACTGTGTTGCCTACTGCAGACTGAAACCTGGAGAGGAGGAGAGAGGAGGATAGACTGACTGTGTTGCCTACTGCAGACTGAAACCTGGAGAGGAGGAGAGAGGAGGATAGACTGACTGTGTTGCCTACTGCAGTCTGAAACCTGGAGAGGAGGAGAGAGGAGGATAGACTGACTGTGTTGCCTACTGCAGTCTGAAACCTGGAGAGGAGGAGAGGGGAGAGGGACTCCCTGCTGCAGCTTGGAGACAGCAGACCATGATCAGTCACACTGTTTACACATAGACAGTAGAGCCACTGGGACTGGGAATAATGCTTCTGATTGAACAAATGTCTCCAACCATGTTGTGAAGTCTGATTGTTGTGTGTGTGTGTGTGTGTGTGTGTGTGTGTGTGTGTGTGTGTGTGGTGTGTGTGTGTGTGTGTGTGTGTGTGTGTGTGTGTGTGTGTGTGTGTGTGTGTGTGTGTGTGTGTGTGTGTGTGTGTGTGTGTGTGTATCGGGGGTGACACTATACTCAATACTTGATTCTCTATTCATGTAGGGATGTAATGATGATGATGATGATGAATGTGTTTTGGATGTTCCTGTTGGTTAAGACACTCTTCCTGAAACACATCAACATTTGGGTCAGTGTTTTTAGGATTAAATCTTGCTCTGAGGTGTTCTGCTGTGAGGTGAACGAGTCTGGAGTCTAGAGCTTGTTTTCCCTCTCTCTTTTCTCTCTTTCTTTTCTCTCCTCTCTATGTATGTGCTGTGATTCTAGATATTTTGGTTATTTTTTGTTTATTAAACAACTATTTGACCGACATCGGTTCAGTTATTTGAAATCCATTTTGTTCATTTTTTGTCTGTGAGCTCAATGTGCACACTGCACAGTTTCTCTAGAGATAAATCAGATCCAGCCTGAACTGTGTGATGTAGAAGGGAGTTGTAGTTTCCAACAGGCCAATATTCCACATAGTTTAGCGCATAAAACGTGGTAATTATGACAATAATCCATTGCGCATCTACTTGTCCGGTCTGTGTTTCTTTTATGCCTGCTACGGAAGAGACAGAATAATGCGCGATCGTGAAGTGATATAGAGAGCATCTGTTGCTTTGCGAGGTATCTCTACCTGAAAATACATGATCTAAGTGATTGATAGCTGGTATTCAGCAGACATAAAGTATGCCTTATTTACTTTAAAGAACTACTAAAATAGCAATTTTGTCAGACAGCATAGGCAGCAGCTGTAGAGATGATGACTTGGAATTAAATAATAAAGTCATAAAATAAAACAAATGCAATATACACAACAACTGAAATATTTTAGTACAGTAATGTGAATGTCACGTCTGCTCCTGCTTCTCCCCTCCGGCGTACGACGTCGCCAGAGTACTAACCACTGGTCCTGGGATTCATCATTACATACACCTGGCACTCACCATTACGCGCACCTGTGAATCATTATAATTCACACCTGGGCTCCATTACCTTCATCATTTCCTCCCCTTTATATGTCACTCTCCCATGTTCACTCACCAGTTGGTATTGTTCTTGTGTATCGGCGTTCTGCCTTATGTTAGTGTCGTGTTCTTGGTTTTGTTGTTTTATTAAAACGTTTCACCTGCTTCTGACTCACCGCCCCATCATTACAGTGAATAACTGATGGTTTATACGTTATAAGCAGAAATGGGCAGTAACTACCATCATGGGACTTAATTGTTTTATTCTGTGTTACAGCATTCAACCCAACTAATCAAAACCGAAAACCGACCTTAAAAAGCACGAATCACTCAGCACTATATGATTCCCTTCTCGCTCTCTCTCACGCTCTCTCTCTCTCAAACACACACACAGACAGTCACTCATTCACTTACTCACTCTCTCTCTCTCCGTGTTTGGGAGAGAATGTTCTGTGCCCTACAGATGAGCTGTTGACAGATGATCTGGCCTCTGACAGACTGTCTCTCTCTGCACTCAGAGGAGAAGAGAAGAGTTGAAATGAAAGGAGTGGCTTTTAAATCATTTTCATCACCATCCCTCTCTGCTCTACCTCTCACCTCTCACTTCTCTCTCTTCTATTTATCCCTATCTCTCTGCCTCTCTTTCTCTTGCTTTGTCAGGCTCTCCTTCATCAGTAGTTGATGACGTGGGTTCTGTTCTAGTTTGTACGGGTGTTATTCAACTTTTCTCCCCTGTCACCCATCTGAGGGGGTAACCTAGGCAACCAGAGAACAGATAGCCTCCAACTCTGTATTTAATAGACACGGAACCCAAGTAGTGATGCACCGATATGACATTTTTGGCCAATATCAATATTTTCCTTGCCAAAAAAAAACGATACCAATATTTAACATTTTTGCAGCCTTTTAAGTATTCTAGTACAGTTAAATAGTTAACCCTGAGAGGCGTCACTACAGTCCCTGGTTCGAATCCAGGCTGTATCACATCCGGCCGTGATTGGGCGCACAATTGGCCCAGCGTCGTCCGGGTTTGGCCGGGGTAGGCCGTCAGTGTAAATAAGAATTTGTTCTTAACTGACTTGCCTAGTTAAATAAAGGTTACACACACACCACACTGACCAAAAAGTTATTTTGTTGGCATTTACGTATGTCCCCATTACCAGTAAAACATAATCAAAACCTATTTCTTTCACTTACTTGCTGTGCTGTTTCGTTGTTCATTTGTTCATTTCATTGTCAACCAGTATTTCTATGGAATGCCGTTTGTGTCTTTGCTATGGAACGCCGTTTGGGTCCTTGTGTGTCAAAAAATATACTATTTAACACTATTTGACATGTCAATTAAGCTTGTTAACCAATCAGGACCTGAATATGACTGCACGTCACAATAATTTAACACGCTCATAATTTTTTTACGTAGTTATTACACACTATCACTCGTATTTCATATATCACACGATTCATCGATACGTATGCTATGATGCTGGTAAAGTTGTCTGGCGCACCAACAGTGCTGGTCATAAAAAAAAAGCTAGCTAGCTCATGGATGCAAACAATGTTTTTCCCCAAAAACATAGCAAAATTACATCTGTTTCAGGTGTCTAGGTGTCATCATCTAAAATAACCCTAATTTATAAGACAGTTCTTATTTGATTAATGGTGGTCAACCCCATCTATGTGAAGCTAGCCGCAATAAGGATTAGCCACAACAGTGGACTTTGTGTTTAGCCTTCAAAATAAAAGTATGGCATAATTCTACTATGTGTATTCATTTGCATCACTGTCAATGACAACTGCTATTTTGAAGGCAAACTGCAAATTACACTATTGTGCCTAATCCATATTGTGGCTAGCTTCACAACACATAACCCGGTCCTGTCGAGCATCACTAGCCAGATGAAGCTAGCTGGCTGCTTATAACGTTAGCATTGGGCAACAGGGTTAAGTAGCTGCCTAGCTATTTATTTTCATGAACTGAAGTTAAATTTCAATAGACAAACAACAAGTGGCAACTTAGCTAATACTTACTCACAAGGATTCCTAAATCATTGCTAAGAATAATGAAAATGACTGCAGTTTCTACTGGGGATTGTTTTCAGGCTGGTTGTATTGGTGCTAGCTAGGTATCAAGTTAAAGCTAGCTACCCCAGAAGTTGCGGTCGAGCAAATTATGCTTTATTACCAACGTGGTATTGAAAACATATCGTTCGTGGCCAGTGTTTGCTTGTATGCAGACTTTTTTGTACAGCTTTGACAGTGCTACTGTATCTTTTTAAACACGCAAAGACCCAAACGGCGTTCCATAGTATGTATGTTGTGAAGCGAATCAATAGCAGTGACTCTATTACTGTGTAACACCGGTAGGGCAACATCTGAAAAATAACGCACTTGGTAATGTGTACCGGTGCTCAACCAGTCGGCGAAAGCCAACATCACCCACGACAGAGAACGGTTGATTGTCAAGGGCAATGAATTCCATTATCTTGGCTTTAATGGATTTCGCCTTTGATTTTTTCTCGCTGAAATGTTCTTACTCTTTCAAATGACTGCTCGACTTGTTGACTGCTTGATCCACACAGCAGACATTGTGGGCTAATTTAGTAATGCTGTGTTGCACGTGTAGGGCCAGATTTTACGTGGCGTCATTACGTCATGTACCTTCGTTATATAGGTATGCACGTCAGCTTTGACATCGGTTTTGCACATTGCCGTTAAACTAGACATCGGCCGTTACCGATGTTGGCATTTTTAGCTAATATCGTCCGATTTCGATATGTTCACCGATATATCGTGGATCCCTAAATAGAAGAGCCTTTCTTCCAAACTTTTCTCCTCTTCTAATGCCTCTTATGTAATTCTGAGCCAACTAGATCATCTTCCTTTAAGTATTATCCCTTTGCCCACAGACTCTAAAGCTTGTCCCAAATGACACCCTATTCCCTATGGGCCCTGGACAAAAGTAGTGCACCAAATAGGGTATAGGCTGCCTAACCTTGGCATAATTTCATGCATGATTCATCACTCACACAGTATCTTTCACACCTGTCTTGCGAGACACCCGGTAGCCGCTAGATGCGGTTGTAATAAACAGAGAGACACATTTGTAGGAAAACCTCTATCTTTTTAATGGTTTAAGCTACAAAATATTAAGACCCCATCACTGAAAGACTCTTAGGAACATGTACAGCGCCTTCAGAAAGTTTTTACACCCCTTGACTTTTTCCACATTTGTTGTGTTACAAAGTGGGATTAAAATGTCTGTAATTGTCATTTTTTTTGTCAACGTTCTACACAAAATACTCTGTAATGTCAAAGTGGAAGAAAAATTCTAACATTGAAAATTAAACACTAATGTATCTTGATTAGATAAGTATGTTAGAATCACATTTGACAGGGATTACAGCTGTGAGCCTTTCTGGGTAAGTCTCTAAAAGCTATGCACACCTGGATTGTACAATATTTTTGCCCATTATTCAAGTTGGTTGTTGATCATTGCTAAACAGCCATTTTCAAGTCTTGCCATTGTAACGGGCGTCGTAAGGATTAGACCAAGGTGCAGCGGGAACGTGTATACTCATCTTCTTTATTAAATCAAAAGAAGGAAAAAACGAACAAACACGTATACAAAACAACAAACTACACTAAACAGTCCTGTCAGGTGCACAGACACAAAACAGGAAACAACTACCCACAAACCCCCATAGCACAAACACCCCTATACATAGGACCTTCAATCAGAGGCAACGAGGAACAGCTGCCTCCAATTGAAGGTCAATCAACAAACCCTAAACATAGAAGTAGAAAACTAGACTGAACATAGAAAAACACTAACCTAGAACATAGACCAAAAACCCCGGAACACTCTAAACAAACACCCCTCTTACATAATACCATAACTCAACAAACCCCGAAACACTCTAAACAAACACCCCCTGCCACGTCCTGACCAAACTACAATAACAAATAACCCCTTTACTGGTCAGGACGTGACAGCCATAGATTTTTAAGTCGATTTAAGTCAACACTGTAACTAGGCCATTCAGGAACATTCAATGTCATCTTGGTAAGTAACTCCAGTGTATATTTAGCCTTGTGTTCTAGGTAATTGTCCTGCTGAAAGGTGAATTTGTTTTCCAGTGTCTGGTGGAAAGCAAGACTGAACCCAAATTTTTCTCTGGGATTTTGCCTGTGATTAGCACAGGGTAACAAAATCCAGCAACAGGCAAATACCCAAAACCGGGTCGGGACGCAGCCCAGCAAAACCCTTAAGCCTAAACACCGAATGGCAGAGGAAAACTCAAATCCCCAATAAAAATGACACAAATAATCCCGCACAATCCCAAACCAAAACAGACAGACTAAATACCCCCACAAATGACCTAACACAAAACAGGTGCTAACATAAAACAGACATCACCAAATGAAAATGAAAAGGAGATCGGTGTCAGCTAGTAGGCTGGCGATGACGAGCGCCGCCCTACGGGGAGAGGCGCCACCTTCTGTAGACGTTGTGACACTGTTATGTTAGTATTGTGGAGTAACTACAATGTTGTTGATCCAGCCGCTGTTATCTCCTATCACAGCCATTCATCTCTGTAACTGTTTTAAAATCACCATTGGCCTCATTGTGAAATCCCTGAAAACATAATTCCGCTTTGATTTTATGGGGTATTTCTGTGTAGACCAGTGACACAAAATAAACATGTAATCAATTGTAAATGTAGGCTGTAACACAACAAAATGTGGAAAAAGTCAAGGGGTGTGAATACTTTCTGAAGTGACTGTATGTGTCCTCTGTTTCCCTCTACAATGACCACAAGCTGCGCAGGACTGATTAGAACAGAGTGGACAAGACCAGGCACTAAATCAGACAGGGGAAAAGACCAGCATCTATGATGATGTTCTTTTCTACACAGAATATACAAAATCATTGGCTGATAATCTTCTGAATTTCCCAATACCTTTCTGATGCATTTCAGTCACTTCAAACCATACTTCCTTCAGATGTAAATACTGTCAGCAGTACTGCCAGACGGATTTGTAATAGACTGTCATAGCTCCAATTAAGAAAGTTAACATTGGCCGTTGATTACATATGGATATCAAAATGTGGTCGTGGGCCAACACGTTTTTGAACCCCTGGGCTAATGTGATGTCTATGTGTCTGCTTCCTGGCAGAAGTTACAGTAGGTGTGAAGTAGCAGTTTAGGGCCAAGTTTGTGTGAAGTAATAGTTTAGGGCCATTCATTCCCTTTCATCCATTCATGCTTTTTAATGATGTTCTTTGATGGTCTGTGCAGCAGCCCCAGTTCCAGCTCCAGCCCTAGCCCTAGCCAAGAAGCATCCCCAATATTATTAATGACCCATGTGTAGGACCATGGCTGCATCCCAAATGGTACACTATTTATCATGTAGTGCACTACTTTTGACTACTTTTGACTATGGGCCCTGGTCAAAAGTAGTGCACTACATGGTAAATAGGCTGCCATTTGAGACGCTGACCAGTTATTGCCTATAACTAGGAAAAACACAGCTATAGATAACTCCATTGAGAGGAAGTCAAGGAACCTGTCCCAAATGGCATCCTATTCCCCCTCAGGAGACTGAAAAGATTTGACATGGGTCCTCAGATCCTCAAAAAGTTCTAATGAGAGCATCCTGACTGGTTGCATCACCGTGTCAGAGGAAGACCCTAGAAATTGGCAAAGATTCTAGCAACCTTAGTCAAAGACTGTTCTCTCTGCTACCGCACGGCAAGTAGTACTGGAGCTCCAAGTCTAGGTCCAAAAGGCTTCTTAACAGCTAGTCAAATGGCTACCTGGGCTATTTGCATTCAACCCCATTTTTTCTTTATGCTGCTGCTACTCGCTGTTTATTATCTATTATCTATGCATAGTAACTTTACCCCTACCTACATGTACATATTACCTCAGTTACCTCGACTAACCTGCACCCTCGCACATTGACTCAGTACCAGTACCCCCTGTATATAGCCTCATTATTGTTATTTTATTGTTGCTTTTATTTTTTTACTTTAGTTTATTAGTAAATATTTTTCTTAAAACTGCATTGTTGGTTAAGGGCTTGTAAGTAAGCATTTCACGGTAAGGTCTACACCTGTTGTATTCAAATACGATTTGATTTGATAGTGCATTACTCTTGACCAGAGCCCTATGCACTGAGGGTGTGGCTCTGACCGTCTAGGTTTGGCTGGATGTCACCCAGCAAACATGTTCATATTGGCCCAATGCGAGCTAAAATATTGGCCTCACATAAGCTTCCCACAGTGGGCCAATGCCGGTTGCTCATCGGCTCCACATTGGAGCCCATTGCCTTGGGGTCCAATGCCTTGGGGTCCTAAAACGTGAAAGCATTTTACAGGACAGTATCCATCCCCTTCACTCAAAACTCCAGACAAGGGAAAAGAGACTTCTTCAAAAGAAAATTAAAACAGATCGATATGGGGACTCTTTTATTCCAACAACCATATTGTACTTTCACTTTAAATGTGTAGCTATAGCACTTTGAATTAATTATTTTGTGTCGTTTCTGTGTTTTCATGTTTTATGTACTGTTTCTTTTAAACACATGACCAAATGAATTTGCCCCTGGTGGGATAATAAAGTTGATGTGAATCTGAATCTGGTCCAGTGTGGTCCAGTGAGGGCAGCCCATATCTGGTGAGGGCAGCCCATATCTGGTGTGGGCAGCCCATATCTGGTGTGGGCAGCCCATATCTGGTGAGGGCAGCCCATATCTGGTGTGGGCAGCCCATATCTGGTGTGGGCAGCCCATATCTGGTGAGGGCAGCCCATATCTGGTGTGGGCAGCCCATATCTGGTGTGGGCAGCCCATATCTGGTGAGGGCAGCCCATATCTGGTGAGGGCAGCCCATATCTGGTGTGGGCAGCCCATATCTGGTGAGGGCAGCCCATATCTGGTGAGGGCAGCCCATATCTGGTGAGGGCAGCCCATATCTGGTGTGGGCAGCCCATATCTGGTGAGGGCAGCCCATATCTGGTGAGGGCAGCCCATATCTGGTGAGGGCAGCCCATATCTGGTGTGGGCAGCCCATATCTGGTGTGGGCAGCCCATATCTGGTGAGGGCAGCCCTCTCTTTGCTTGAAATAAGCCCTTCTTATCCCAGCAAACATGTCCACATTGGCATGATGTAAGCTGCCCACATTGGGCCGATGCACATTTGCTCATCGGCTCCACATTGGCCCCATGGGCAGCCCTCACTTCACCTGAAATAAACCCACCCTTTTGGATCAGCTGCCTGTTACGTTGTATCAGAAAGACAAAGTTGTTACTATCATATACATGTTTTATTTTTACAGAAGGACCTTGTGAACTCAGAGCTATCTGGTTCTATCTGAAAAAAAGATAATTCCAAGATAATTGGCTTTACATTTCTGAAGCCTCATTGGTTTGAATTTTGTTAGTTATGACGTATCTGGACTTGGTGTGGGCTGGCCTGTGTTGGGCTGGTGTGGACTTGGTTTGGGCTTGTGCGTGTGTGTGTGTGTGTGTGTGTGTGTGTGTGTGTGCTTTCTTGTGCATGTTTCCCTTCCTGCATGTGTGTCTAATGTGAATCAATTTCCCTGTATCTGTGTGTGGCCCCTCTCAGGCTCTCTATGGCTCCATCTCCTCTGCTCTCCTCTGAGTGAGTGTTGTCTTGTAGCGGCAGGCCTAGAGACAGTTCAATTCTGGTTCAGTGGCAGCTAACAGCAGGTCAGACATTTTGGAACACTGGAGGCTGATCCATTGATTGTAGAGTGCAGGCTGATCAATTGATTGTAGATTGGAGGCTGATCCATTGATTGCAGAGTGGAGGCTGATCCATTGATTGCGGAGTGGAGGCTGATCCATTGATTGCAGAGTGGAGGCTGATCCATTGATTGCGGAGCAGAGGCTGATACATTGATTGTAGAGTAGAGGCTGATCCATTGATTGTAGAGTGGAGGCTGATCCATTGATTGTAGAGTGGAGGCTGATCCATTGATTGTAGAGCGGAGGCTGATCCATTGATTGCAGAGTGGAGGCTGATCCATTGATTGTAGAGCGGAGGCTGATCCATTGATTGCAGAGTGGAGGCTGATCCATTGATTGTAGAGTAGAGGCTGATCCATTGATTGTAGAGTGGAGGCTGATCCATTGATTGTAGAGCGGAGGCTGATCCATTGATTGCGGAGCGGAGGCTGATCCATTGATTGGGGAGTGGAGGCTGATCCATTGATTGCGGAGTGGAGGCTTATCCATTGATTGCGGAGCGGAGGCTGATCCATTGATTGTAGAGTGGAGGCTGATCCATTGATTGTAGAGTGGAGGCTGATCCATTGATTGTAGAGTGGAGGCTGATCCATTGATTGTAGAGCGGAGGCTGATCCATTGATTGTAGAGCGGAGGCTGATCCATTGATTGTAGAGTGGAGGCGGTCGAGGCCTTTACCCTCTCTGTTACTGCTCAGAACACCATACAGGGAATCAGCAGGCTAATGCTATCAATGCTGCTCCAGACCTCTGAGGGTGCCGTGTGTATCTGCTGAAACATCTAACCACACACACACCAGGCCTGCCTGCCAGCCTCAGGTCCCTGTTGTGCGTCAGAGAGTATGAGACCAGCTGCCCTCTTTCTTGCTCTCTCTCTCTCTCTCTCTCTCTCTCTCTCTCTCTCTCTCTCTCTCTCTCTCTCTCTATCTCTCTATCTCTCCTTATGTTATGGAGAGACCCAGTGATTGGGTCAGGCTGGCCCTGCGGGGGAGAATTAGATGATCACCTGGCCCATCATGAGTCCTGGAGCCTGCAGCACGTACACAGTGTTCACATCAACTAGAGGTCGACCGATTAGGATTTTTCAATTCCGATACCAATTATTGGAGGACCAAAAAAAGCCGATACCGATTAATCACCCGATTTTTTTTATTTTTATTTGTAATAATGACAATTACAACAATACTGAATGAACACAGCTCACCTCACAGCTGGGCTCTCAGCTTGCTGTACCATCATGACTACACACACAGACACACACACACACACACACACACATACCGTATACCGGGGTATTTCGAAATACCAACAGTATGATTTCCAGTACTGTAAAAAACGAAACAAAAAACTAACCTTAACACACACAAACACATACTCATTCAGGCACATACACACACACACACACACACACACACCACACACCACACACCACACACCACACACCACACACCACACACCACACACACCACACACCACACACCACACACACACACACACACATACACACACACACACACACACACACACCACCACCACACACCACACACCACACACCACACACCACACACCACACACACCACACACCACACACCACACACACACACACACACACACACACACACACACACACACACACACACACACACACACACACACACACACTACGCAAGATACACACAGGCAGTGCACAGCCACTCATTATGGTGATTTTATGCAGCCAATAACAGATTGATTTGTGAAGCGTTCACTGTGTCCTACGTGCTGTTGTCATGAGTCTTGGTCTCATGCTCTCCTCCTGCCTGGTCACAGCCATCACTGGGATAATGTACATATCACCTCACTTCTCTCCCTTACCTCCCTCCATCACTTTCTCTCTCCTTCCTCTCATCTAACCTTCCCTCCCTCTCTTTCTCCATACCTTCATCCCTCCACCATTCCTTCCTTAGATGGTTTCTTCTGTCCTCTCTTTTATTTTCCATCTTTCCACTCAAACTCTCCCACACACATTCCATTTCTACCAGATGTCCCGTTCCTATGTTTAAATGTTTGAAGCTGTACTAGTCCCAGTCACAGTTTAAGTCTTTCTCTGCCCACAAGAATTCCTGCTGGCTTTCTGCTTTCTACCCAGAGAGATGAAACAGGCTGAGGCTGCTGGGCCAGCCTGCTGGCTTTCTGCTTTCTACCCAGAGAGATGAAACAGGCTGAGGCTGCTGGGCCAGCCTGCTGGCGTTTGAAGCAGCTGCATATGGGTTCCCTCTGGGGCTGGTGAGGCGGTTGTTGTTGACTCGCGGTTGAACCGTCCACGGTCAGTAATTAGTAGTTTGGAAGGAGGGCGGGCGGTCTGTGTGTGTTAGACTTTTGTGGAGGTCCCAGGCTCTGCGATGGGAGAGGGAGGGATAAAGACAGAGGAAGAGAACTGTATTCCAATAGGTGCCGTCATCCTCAACGGGTCACAAGAAACAACTAGGGAGGTCATACTGTCTCTTAGCTGTACCTGGGCCTTGAGTGGATGAAATATCTTAAGATGGAGATATTTCTAATCAGTGAATATTTCGAGGAAGGAGGAAGGATGAACTTTCAAATAATTCACACAGGGCCTGTGTGGTTTATGTAGGGATATGATTGTGTGAGTCATCAATTCTGTCCTAAACACCACTCCCCCTTTGAATTCCTAAAATCACTCCCATCAGACTCCCTATTTTAGCATTCCTCTGTCTTTTCTCTCACTCCCCTGAAATATTAGACTCTTCACTGTTCTGAACCTGTCTCTCTTCACTAACTCTTACCATAACAACATCACAAGGCAGGGAGGTGGAGGGCCTTCAAAGACTCTTGATTGACAGTTTGTCAATTGGGTCTCTGGTAAAGTGGACCAGTCCATTGAGGGTTTAGAGGGGAATGTGTCATAAAACAGAATTACCCTCTCGACCCCCCCCCCCCCCCCCCCCCAGTCTAATTTAGAATGACCTGAGAGGATCACCTCTGAGTGGGGATCAAGCACCTGAGTGCTGCCCCAAGGTGGTGTGTGTGTGTGTGTGTGTGTGTGTGTGTGTGTGTGTGTGTGTGTGTGTGTGTGTGTGTGTGTGTGTGTGTGTGTGTGTGTGTGTGTGTGTGTGTGTGTGTGTGTGCACGCGCTCCCTAGTGTGTGTGTTTCTGTGTTTCAGGGTGTGGCTGAGCACCTACTCTCTGAACATCGCCCAAATGATAGGTCCTATCAACACCCACACCCCACACCCCTCACCAACCCCAACACTCCCCAGCCCCTCACATCAGAGCCCACTGGACAGGCAGTTACCAGACAGACAATAACACAACACAATGCTAGTTGACAATATGCGTCCATTGAGGCTCAGTAATGGTGTGTAAGTGATGAGCAGAGTTCAGCCAGCTGTCTCCTGTTTGGGCCATGCATCGCTGGCTGTGTTTAGGGCCAAATACTGCTTTGGTTTCCTCGCACTCTCTTGGGGCTGGACGTCACGGCATGGCAGTCTGTAATGGTGTGTAATAGTTACCGGACACAACACAGTGCTAACTGACACTAGGCGTACATTGTGGCTCTGTAATGGTGTTTAATAGTTACAGGACACAACACAGTGCTAGCTGACACTAGGCGTCCATTGTGACTCTGTAATGGTGTGTTTAATAGTTACCGGACACAACACAGTGCTAGCTGACACTAGGCGTCCATTGTGGCTCTGTAAGTGTGTTTAATAGTTACCGGACACAACACAGTGCTAGCTGACACTAGGCGTCCATTGTGGCTCTGTAAGTGTGTTTAATAGTTACCGGACACAACACAGTGCTAGCTGACACTAGGCGTCCATTGTGGCTCTGTAAGTGTGATTAATAGTTACAGGACACAACACAGTGCTAGCTGACACTAGGCGTCCATTGTGGCTCTGTAAGTGTGTTTAATAGTTACCGGACACAACACAGTGCTAGCTGACACTAGGTGTCCATTGTGGCTCTGTAAGTGTGTTTAATAGTTACCAGATCCAACACAGTGCTAGCTGACACTAGGCGTCCATTGTGGCTCTGTAAGTGTGTTTAATAGTTACCGGACACAACACAGTGCTAGCTGACACTAGGCGTCCATTGTGGCTCTGTAAGTGTGATTAATAGTTACAGGACACAACACAGTGCTAGCTGACACTAGGCGTCCATTGTGGCTCTGTAAGTGTGTTTAATAGTTACCGGACACAACACAGTGCTAGCTGACACTAGGCGTCCATTGTGGCTCTGTAAGTGTGTTTAATAATTACCAGATCCAACACAGTGCTAGCTGACACATTGTGGCTCTGTAATGGCATGGCCGTTCATTTTCCAATGTTACAAAGCAGGGTGAAAAGCTGAACAGGTGAAAGCTATTGTAGACCATACAAGGTATTACGTCTTATTGGCTTGCCTGTTCAGCTTTTCACACTGCTTTGTAACATTGTAAAATGGACGGCCTTGCCATTACAGTGAACAATCGTGCAATGTTTGTTTTGCTCTGTTGGTATGTTTTGAAGTGAACAGGTAGGCCATCTCATTGGTTGGATGGTTTCTAAGGTGAGAAGCTAATTGGACAGACAGATCTGACATAAACATGACATCAGTCCATGGGGTTTTCTCGTTTGGGTAAAAGTCTGTCTTCCGTCCCATGTCCTCCGTCCTCTCCTCCGTGACCCAGAAACTGTTATGTGGTCAATTCACTAGTAGGCTGAACAGAGGGGTGTCCTCCACTCCTCGATAGCCTCCTTTTTGGCGAGGAAGCACGGTCCCGTGTGGCTCAGTTGGTAGAGCATGGTGTAGAGCATGATATTTGCAACGCCAGGATTGTGGGTTCGATTCCCATGGGGGACCAGTACGGAAAAAATAAATAAAAAATGGATGAAATGGATGCATTCACTGCTGTAAGTCGCTCTGGATAAGAGTGTCTACTAAAATGTAAATGTAAAATGTATCTTACCTGATCTTTGGCAGAAGAGTTTTGATGTCTGCAACCCCCCCTCTGAATCAGTTGATGTATTGTCACAGGGGTCGTGAAATGGAGACCAAGACGCAGCATGGATAGTGCTCATCTTCAATCTTTAACCTGTCTGGGAACGTGGGATGCTTGCGTCCCACCGTAGTCAACAGCCAGTGGAATCGCGTCGCGCGAAATACAAATACCTCATAAATGCTATAACTTCAATTTCTCAAACATATGACTATTTTACACCATTTTATAGATACACCTCTCCTGAATCGAACCACGTTGTCCGATTTCAAAAAGGCTTTACAGCAAAAACAAAACATTAGATTATGTTAGGAGAGTACCCTGCCAAAAAAAATCACACTGCCATTTTCAAAGCAACTAGCATGCATCACAAATACCCAAAACACAGGTAAATGCAGCACTAACCTTTGACAATCTTCATCAGATGACACTACTAGGACATCATGTTACACAATACATGCATTTTTTGTTCGATAAAGTTCATATTTATATATAAAAACAGCATTTTACATCGGCGCGTGACGTTCAGAAAATATTTTCCTTCAAATGCTTCCGGTGAATCAGCGCTACAATTTACAAAATTACTATTCGAAAACATTGTTAAAATTTAATATTGTCATTCAAAGAATTATAGATTAACATCTCGTGAATGCAACCGCATTGCCAGATTTAAAAATAACTTTACTGGGAAATCACACTTTGCAATAAACGACGTGGTATGCTCAGAAAAATAGGCTAGGCGATACATGTTAGCGCCATCTTGGAACCATCTAAAATCAAATATACTATTGTAAATATTCCCTTACCTTTGATTATCTTCATCAGAAGGCACTTCCAGGAATCCCAGGTCCACAACAAATGTAGTTTTGTTCGAAAAAGTTAATAATTTATGTCCCAATAGTTCCTTCTTGTTAGCGCGTTCCGAAGGCTACTCATAATGTACTGAAGCGCGCGGGACTTGTCGTCACGAATGTGCAAAAAATATATATTTACGTTCGTTCAAACATGTCAAACGTTGTATAACATAAATCTTTAGGGCCTTTTTCAACCAGAGCTTCAATAATATTCAAGGCGGACGATTGCATTGTCTTACTAAACGTTTCGGAACAAAAGGGTTCCCATGGGCGCCCGCGTCATAGTAGTAATGGCCCTCCCCCTGTGACCAACTTCCCAAGCCTCTCAGTTTCTACCATAGAAGACTCAAACCACTTTGTAAACACTGTTGACATCTAGTGGAAGCCTTAGGAAGTGCTAAATGATTAATAAGTCCCTGTGTGTTTCAATGGCAAAGGCATGAAAGTGATTCCACACATCAGATTTCCACTTCCTGTTAGGATTTGTCTCAGGGTTTTGACTGCCATATGAGTTCTGTTATACTCACAGACACCATTCAAACAGTTTTAGAAACGTTAGAGTGTTTTCTATCCAAATCTACTAATTATATGCATATTCTAGTTACTGGGCAGGAGTAGTAACCAGATTAAATCGGGTATGCTTTTTATCCGGCCGTGCAAATACTGCCCCCTATCCCCAACAGGTTTTAATGAAGACACTTGACAAAATAACAAAAACGACCAACACAGTCCCGTCAGGTACTTAGACTAGAACGGAAAACAACTACCCACAAACCCCAAAGGAAAACAGGCTGCCTAAGTATGGCTTCCAATCAGAGACAACGAAAGACACCTGCCTCTGATGGAAACCATACCCGGCCAAAACCTGGAAAACAAAACATAGAAATAGAATACTAGAAAAACCCACCTATAAACAGAAAACCCAAAACCACCCAACACAACCACTTGTCACGCCCTGACCGCTCTACTATGGCAAATGACCTCTTACAAGGGTCAGGACGTGACAGTACCCCCCCCCCCCAAAGGTGCAGACCCCAACTGCACCCAAACAAAAACCCAACAAAAACAACCTCAAACACAAAGGGAGGGAAGGGAGGGTGACAAACGTCTATGGGGGTTCATGCGCTACACCCAGACCTCTCCTCTGCCTCCGATCCTCCAGCAACGGAGGTGGCTCCGGATCAGGGTGTAACCCCCTGGCCTGTGGATCATTATCGGAGGAATCGGACTGTAGATCCTTACCGGAAGCTCTGTGCTGTAGGCCACCGCTGGAGGATCTGGGCTGCAGGCCGCCGCTGGAGGATCTGGGCTGCAGGCCGCCACTGGAGGCTCTGGGCTGCAGACCGCCGCTGCGGGCTCCGTGCCATGGATCATCACTACTGGTTCCGCACCATGGATCATCACTGGAGGCTTTGTGCCATGGATCATCACTGGAGCCTCCGGGCCATGGGTTATCACTGGAGGCTTCGTGCCATGGATCATCCCTACAGGCTCCGGGCCATGGATCATCACTGGAGGCTTCGTGCCATGGATTAACACTACAGGCTCCGGGCCATGGATCATCACTGGAGGCTTCGTGCCATGGATTATCGCTGGAGGCTTTGTGCCATGGATCATCACTGGAGCCTCCGGGCCATGGGTTATCACTGGAGGCTTCGTGCCATGGATCATCCCTACAGGCTCCGGGCCATGGATCATCACTGGAGGCTTCGTGCCATGGATTAACACTACAGGCTCCGGACCATTGATCATCACTGGAGGCTTCCTACGGGAGCTGGAACCAGTCTCACCAGACTGAGGACCGCGTGCTCAAAGCAGGCACCGGCCGTACTGGGCTATGGTGGCGCACTGGAGGGAGAGTGCGCGGAGCAATAAACGTCATTTATTTTGGGATCCTCCCCTGGAAAGGGCATTTGTTTTGGGATCCGCCTCTGGAAACGTCATTTACCTGATGATGCGCGAGTTGAGATGGACCGTCTCATTTCAAGCAAAACGCCTATCCTTCCATGTTCAAATCAAATCAAATGTATTTATATAGCCCTTCGTACATCAGCTGATATCTCAAAGTGCTGTACAGAAACCCAGCCTAAAACCCCAAACAGCAAGCAATGCATGTGAAAGAAGCACGGTGGCTAGGAAAAACTCCCTAGGAAAAACTCCCTAGAAAGGCAAAAACCTAGGAAGAAACCTAGAGAGGAACCAGGCTATGAGGGGTGGCCAGTCCTCTTTTGGCTGTGCCGGGTGGATATTATAACAGAACATGGTCAAGATGTTAAAATGTTCATAAATGACCAGCATGGTCAAATAATAATAATCATAGTAGTTGTCGAGGGTGCAACAAGCACGTCGGGTGAACAGGTCAGGGTTCCATAGCCGCAGGCAGAACAGTTGAAACTGGAGCAGCAGCACGGCCAGGTGGACTGGGGACAGCAAGGAGTCATCATGCCAGGTAGTCCTGAGGCATGGTCCTAGGGCTCAGGTCCTCCGAGAGAAAGACAGAAAGAGAGAAAGAGAGAATTAGAGAGAGCATATTTAAATTCACACAGGACACCGGATAAGACAAGAGAAATACTCCAGATAAAACAGACTGACTCTAGCCCCCCGACACATAAACTACTGCAGCATAAATACTGGAGGCTGAGACAGGAGGGATCAGAAGACACTGTGGCCCCATCCAATGATACCCCCGGACAGGGCCAAACAGGCAGGATATATCCCCACCCACTTTGCCAAAGCACAGCCCCCACACCACTAGAGGGATGTCAACAACCACCAACTTACCGTCCTAAAACAAGGCTGAGTATAGCCCACCAAGATCTCCGCCATGGCACAACCCAAGGGGGGGCGCCAACCCAGACAGGAAGACCACGTCAGTGACTCAACCCACTCAAGTGACGCACCCCTCCCATAGACGGCATGGAAGAACACCAGTAAGCCAGTGACTCAGCCACTGTAATAGGGTTAGAGGCAGAGAATCCCAGTGGAAAGAGGGGAACCGGCAAGGCAGAGACAGCAAGGGCGGTTCGTTGCTCCAGCCTTTCCGTTCACCTTCACACTCCTGGGCCAGACTATACTTAATCATAGGACCTACTGAAGAGATAAGTCTTCAGTAAAGACTTAAAGGTTGAGACTGAGTCTGCGTCTCTCACATGGGTAGGCAGACCATTCCATAAAAATGGAGCTCTATAGGAGAAAGCCCTACCTCCAGCCGTTTGCTTAGAAATTCTAGGGACAATTAGGAGGCCTGCGTCGAAAAGATAGGTAGGAGCAAGCCCATGTAATGCTTTGTAGGTTAGCAGCAAAAACCTTGAAATCAGCCCTTGCCTTAACAGGAAGCCAGTGTAGGGAGGCTAGCACTGGAGTAATATGATCAAATTTTTGGGTTCTAGTCAGGATTCTAGCAGCCGTATTTAGCACTTTTGCAATGTTACTTAGATGGAAAAAAGCTGTCCTTGAAACAGTCTTGATATGTTCTTCAAAAGAGAGATCAGGGTCCAGAGTAACGCCGAGGTCCTTCACAGTTTTATTTGAGACGACTGTACAACCATCCAGATTAATTGTCAGATTCAACAGAAGATCTCTTTGTTTCTTGGGACCTAGAACAAGCATCTCTGTTTTGTCCGAGTTTAAAAGTAGAAAGTTTGCAGCCATCCACTTCTTTATGTCTGAAACACAGGCTTCTAGCGAGGGCAATTTTGGGGCTTCACCATGTTTCATTGAAATGTACAGCTGTGTGTCGTCCGCATAGCAGTGAAATTTAACATTATGTTTTCGAATGACATCCCCAAGAGGTAAAATATATAGTGAAAACAATAGTGGTCCTAAAACGGAACCTTGAGGAACACCGAAATATACAATTGATTTGTCAGAGGACAAACCATTCACAGAGACAAACTGATATCTTTCCGACAGATAAGATCTAAACCAGGCCAGAACTTGTCCATGTAGACCAATTTGGGTTTCCAATCTCTCCAAAAGAATGTGGTGATCGATGGTATCAAAAGCGGCACTAAGATCTAGGAGCACGAGGACAGATGCAGAGCCTCGGTCTGACGTCATTAAAAGGTCATTTACCACCTTCATAAGTGCAGTCTCAGTGCTATGATGGGGTCTAAAACCAGACTGAAGCGTTTCGTATACATTGTTTGTCTTCAGGAAGGCAGTGAGTTGCTGTGCAACAGCTTTTTCTAAAATTTTTGAGAGGAATGGAAGATTCGATATAGGCCGATAGTTTTTTATAATTTCTGGGTCAAGATTCAGCTTTTTCAAGAGAGGCTTTATTACTGCCACTTTTAGTGAGCTTGGTACACATCCGGTGGATAGAGAGCCGTTTATTATGTTCAACATAGGAGGGCCAAGCACAGGAAGCAGCTCTTTCAGTAGTTTAGTTGGAATAGGGTCCAGTATGCAGCTTGAGGGTTTGGAGGCCATGATTATTTTCATCATTGTGTCAAGAGATATAGTACTAAAACACTTTAGTATCTCCCTTGATCCTAGGTCCTGGCAGAGTTGTGCAGACTCAGGACAATGGAGCTTTGGAGGAATACCCAGATTTAAAGAGGAGTCCGTAATTTGCTTTCTAATGATCATGATCTTTTCCTCAAAGAAGTTCATAAATTTATTACTGCTGAAGTGAAAGCCATCCTCCATTTGCGAATGATGCTTTTTAGTTAGCTTTGCGACAATATCAAAAAGAAATTTCGGATTGTTCTTATTTTCCTCAATTAAGTTGGAAAAATAGGATGATCGAGCAGCAGTGAGGGCTCTTCGATACTGCACGGTACTGTCTTTCCAAGCTAGTCGGAAGACTTCCAGTTTGGTGTGGCGCCATTTCCGTTCCAATTTTCTGGAAGCTTGCTTCAGAGCTCGTGTATTTTCTGTATACCAGGGAGCTAGTTTCTTATGACAGATGTTTTTAATTTTTAGGGGTGCAACTGCATCTAGGGTATTGCGCAAGGTTATATTGAGTTCCTCGGTTAGGTGGTTAACTGATTTTTGTCCTCTGACGTCCTTGGGTAGGCAGAGGGAGTCTGGAAGGGCATCAAGGAATCTTTGGGTTGTCTGAGAATTTATAGCACGACTTTTAATGCTCCTTGGTTGGGGTCTGAGCAGATTATTTGTTGCAATTGCAAACGCAATAAAATGGTGGTCCGATAATCCAGGATTATGAGGAAAAACATTAAGATCCACAACATTTATTCCATGGGACAAAACTAGGTCCAGAGTATGACTGTGGCAGTGAGTAGGTCCAGAGACATGTTGGACAAAACCCACTGAGTCGATGATGGCTCCGAAATCCTTTTGGAGTGGGCCTGTGGACTTTTCCATGTGAACGTTAAAGTCACCAAAAATTTGAATATTATCTGCTATGACTACAAGATCCGATAGGAATTCAGGGAACTCAGTGAGAAACACTGCATATGGCCCAGGAGGCCTGTAAACAGTAGCTATAAAAAGTGAGTGAGTAGGCTGCATAGATTTCATGACTAGAAGCTCAAAAGACGAAAACGTCATAGTTTTTTTTTTTGTAAATTGAAATTTGCTATCGTAAATGTTAGCAACACCTCCGCCTTTGCGGGATGCGCGGGGGATATGGTCACTAGTGTAACCAGGGGTGAGGCCTCATTTAACACAGTAAATTCATCAGGCTTAAGCCATGTTTCAGTCAGGCCAATCACATCAAGATTATGATCAGTGATTCGTTCATTGACTATAACTGCCTTGGAAGTGAGGGATCTAACATTAAGTAACCCAATTTTGAGATGTGAGGTATCACAATCTCTTTCAATAATGGCAGGAATGGAGGAGGTCTTTATACTAGTGAGATTGCTAAAGCGAACACCGCCATTTTTTATTTTGCCCAACCTAGATCGAGGCACAGACACGGTCTCAATGGGGAAAGCTGAGCTGACTACGCTGACTGTGCTAGTGGCAGACTCCACTAAGCTGGCAGGCTGGCTAACAGCCTGCTGCCTGGCCTGCACCCTATTTCATTGTGGAGCTAGAGGAGTTAGAGCCCTGTCTATGTTCGTAGATAAGATGAGAGCACCCCTCCAGCTAGGATGGAGTCCGTCACTCCTCAACAGGCCAGGCTTGGTCCTGTTTGTGGGTGAGTCCCAGAAAGAGGGCCAATTATCTACAAATTCTATCTTTTGGGAGGGGCAGAACACAGTTTTCAACCAGCGATTGAGTTGTGAGACTCTGCTGTAGAGCTCATCACTCCCCCTAACTGGGAGGGGGCCAGAGACAATTAATCGATGCCGACACATCTTTCTAGCTGATTTACACGCTGACGCTATGTTACGCTTGGTGACCTCTGACTGTTCACTCTCCTCCATTACCTTTCACCTTTTTCAAAAGGATGCGAGAGAGGACGGAGGAGAGGACGGAGGAGAGGACGGAGGAGAGGACAGAGGAGAGGATAGAGGAGAGGACAGAGGAGAGGATAGAGGAGAGGACAGAGGAGAGGACAGAGGAGAGGATAGAGGAGAGGACAGAGGAGAGGATAGAGGAGAGGACAGAGGAGAGGACAGAGGAGAGGACAGAGGAGAGGACAGAGGAGAGGATAGAGGAGAGGACAGAGGAGAGGACAGAGGAGAGGACAGAGGAGAGGACAGAGGAGAGGACAGAGGAGAGGACGGAGGAGAGGACAGAGGAGAGGACAGAGGAGAGGACAGAGGAGAGGACAGAGGAGAGGACAGAGGAGAGGACAGAGGAGAGGACGGAGGAGAGGACGGAGGAGAGGACGGAGGAGAGGACGGAGGAGAGGACGGAGGAGAGGACAGAGGAGAGGACAGAGGAGAGGACGGAGGAGAGGACGGAGGAGAGGACGGAGGAGAGGACGGAGGAGAGGACAGAGGAGAGGACAGAGGAGAGGATAGAGGAGAGGACAGAGGAGAGGACGGAGGAGAGGACGGAGGAGAGGACGGAGGAGAGGACAGAGGAGAGGACGGAGGAGAGGACGGAGGAGAGGACAGAGGAGAGGACAGAGGAGAGGACAGAGGAGAGGATAGAGGAGAGGACAGAGGAGAGGACGGAGGAGAGGACAGAGGAGAGGACAGAGGAGAGGATAGAGGAGAGGACAGAGGAGAGGACAGAGGAGAGGATAGAGGAGAGGATAGAGGAGAGCAAATCTAATTGATAAAAGGCCTTCAGGTTCCTCAACATCATGTTAGCCCTAAAGCATCAGAATTAATAACACATTATAAAAAATAACACCACAGTCTGATTGGCAGCCTTTTAAATATACATAGAAATGATGTATTCAACCAGAATCTCTAATCATCAGAAAATCTCTGAACATCAATGAGGACCGTTGTGTGATGTATGAATGTCCACCTTTTGTTGATGTATTTCACTGTGTCTGTGTGTCTTGTGTGTGTCTGTGTGTGAGCCTGTGTTTGTGCACGTGCGTGTGTGTGTGTGTGTGTGTGTGTGTGTGTGTGTGTGTGTGTGTGTGTGTGTGTGTGTGTGTGTGTGTGTGTGTGTGTGTGTGTGTGTAGTGGCAGTCCTGTACCCGTGTCCTCTATCTCCTCTACTCTTCTCCTCCCCCTCTCCTGTCCTTTCTCTCTCGCTGTCTCTCTCTCTTTTTCTCTCTCTCTGGCAGGCAGCCGGTGATAATGACGCAGAGAGAAAAAAAGAAGGGAGAGAGGAAGAAGGGATAGAGAATGGAGGGAGAGAGAGAGCAGATGCTGTATGGAACAGATGAGGCCTAGACCTAGATGGTAGAATATAGCCTAACTAGCCTAACTGATGAAAAACAGAAGAGCAGGTATGTAGAGAGAGATGGAATGAGGGGAAAGAGGGCAAAATGAAGAGGTATGGTTTCACTCACACAGCGCTCTGTTGATGTGACGTCATCAACACCCTGCGTCACTGAGTGTCATTGGACTCAGGGCTAGTCAAGTAACAGAGTCACACACACAATGGGCATGTTTCAAACCAGACTCGACTCTCTGGCCTCTAGGGAAAGACGTGTGAGAGGGTCAGAGAGACGAGACACTGCATGGTACAGTATAGAACTTGTTTTTGTTTGGCACAGAATGGATGGATTTGTTTGTATGGGAATACATCACTGCTGCATAGACAGTGGCTAGTGTTGTTGTGATGAATGACGTTGTATGTATGTATGTGTGTGCTGCTGGCTTCCTGCTTCAGCCCTCAGCCAGAGGGTCGGGATGCTACTGCGCTCTGTTGTCATGGTGATGCGGGAAATGAGAAAACCGGGATTATGTGAATTTGTGCGCAGGCAGAAACGAAGAGAGAGAGAGAGTGAGAGAGAGAGAGGGAGGAGAGTGAGAGAGGGAGGAGAGCGAGAGAGTGAGTGAGTGAGAGAGAGAGTGAGGAGAGCAGAAGTGGAGAGAAACAGGAGTACAGGAGGACCGATGCTGAGGGAAGCTTCTTGCTGTGTTTTCATCAGGGTTATTATCAGTGGTTCTTGAACAAGACGTCTGCTGCTGCTGCTTCTGGGATACTGCGACCACACACACACACACACACCACACACACACACACACACACACACACACACACACACACACACACACACACACACACACACACACACCCCCTCTCTCTCTCTTACACATCCACGCTTTCTCTCGCTCTCTCTCGCTCACACACACACACATACACACACTCTGTTTGCCTTGTCAGCATGGCCATGGACCGTGATGTCAACAGTGATGGTGGCGTGTGTGTGATGGTACAGTAGCTTTAGGACTGTGTTGACACACACATGACGAGCAGCACTTCCCAGGGGCCCAGCTGAGGGACACTACACAGGCCTGGCCAGGGGCCCTCCACGGCATGGTAAATACTCTGGGTTTACGTTTTAACCCCTACCACCGCCGACTATCTCTGCTATATGGATAACACTGTAGCAAGGAAAGAATACTGAATAGTTTGACTACAGCGAGTGACTTTGTGTTTATGAGTTGAGTTGCTTTGAGAAGAGAGGTCTGTGTATTAGTGTCTGTATGACGTGAAGGCTAAAGGGGATGGATTCTGATTTGGGGAGATTTAGCTAATAAGCTAGTTCTTTGTGTACATGTTCTTCACTGTATGCATTGGTATTTGATGGAGATGTCTGTGTGGATAGAGATGACAGGACTGGCGTTTTGTAGCGGTGTGTGAGGCTAGAAGGCATGACTAATTGTTAGAGATATCTTGATACTGAATTGATTATACTGCTGCCGCTTGTGTGTGTGTGCTGCTGAAGTTGTTCCCTCGCTCTCTGTCCCCCACTGGCTTTGTTCCCTGAGGGAGGGACTCTGCCTAATACAGTCAGGGTGTGTGTGTGTGTGTGTGTGTGTGTGTGTGTGTGTGTGTGTGTGTGTGTGTGTGTGTGTGCTGCTGAAGTTGTTCCCTCGCTCTCTGTCCCCCGCTGGCTTTGTTCCCTAAGGGAGGGACTCTGCCTAATACAGTCAGGGTGTGTGTGTGTGTGTGTGGGGGGGGGGGGGGTTCTAGTGTGTGCATGCTCAAGGTTGTATTTGTATACAGCGGCTATACACATTAGAGGTCGACCGATTATGATTTTTCACCGCCGATACCGATTATTGGAGGACCAAAAAATGCCCATACCGATTAATCGGACGATTTTTATATGTATATATTTGTAATAATGACAATTACAACAATACTGAATGAACACTTTTATTTCAACTTAATATAATATATCAATAAAATCAATTTAGTCTCAAATAAATAATGAAACAAGTTCAATTTGGTTTAAATAATGCAAAAAACAAAGTGTTGGAGAAGAAAGTAAAAGGGCAATATGTGCCATGTAAGAAAGCTAACGTTTAATTTCCTTGCTCAGAACATGAGAACATATGAAAGCTGGTGGTTCCTTTGTCACGTCCTAACCAGTAAAAGGGGTTATTTGTCATTGTAGTTTGGTCAGGGCGTGGCAGGGAGTGTTTGTTTTGTGTGTTTCGGTGTTTTTGGTTTAGGTTCTATGTTTTCTATTTCTATGTTTAAATCTAGTTTTCTTTTTCTATGTTGGGGTTTTGGTAGGACCTCCAATTAGAGACAGCTGGTTGTCGTTGCCTCTAATTGGAGGCCATATTTAGTTGGGGTTTGTTTCACTTGTGTTTTGTGGGTGGTTGTTTTCCTGTATAGCCTGTGTTGTCTTACGGAACTGTTTCGTCGTTTGTTTATTTAGTTTAAGTGTTTTCTTTAAATAAATTAAGAAGATGAGCACTTTACCCGATGCGCCTTGGTCCAATCCTTACGACGCCTATGACATCCTTTTAACATGAGTCTTCAATATTCCCAGGTAAGAAGTTTTAGGTTGTAGTTATTATAGGAATTATAGGACTATTTCTCTATACCATTTGTGTTTCATATACCTTTGACTATTGGATGTCCTTATAGGCACTTTAGTATTGCCAGCCTAATCTCGGGAGTTGATAGGCTTGAAGTCATAAACAACGCAATGATTGAAGCACAGCGAAGAGCTGCTGGCAAACGCAGGAAAGTGCTGTTTGAATGAATGCTTATGAGCCTGCTGCTGCCTTCCGCCGCTCAGTCAGACTGCTCTATCAAATCGTAGACTTAATTATAATATAATAACACACAGAAATACGAGCCTTAGGTCATTAAAAACGTTTATTCTTTCAGTGAAATACGGAACCGTTCCGTATTTTATCTAACGGGTGGCATCCCTAAGTTTAAATATTGCTGTTACATTGCACAACCTTCAACGTTATGTCATAATTATGTACAGTTCTGGCAAATTAATTACGATCTTTGTTAGGAAGAAATGGTCTTCACACAGTTCGCAACGAGCCAGGCGGCCCAAACTGCTGCATATACCCTGACTCTGCTTGCACAGAACGCAAGAGAAGTGACCCAATTTCCCTAGTTAAAAGAAATTCCTGTTAGCAGGCAATATTAACTAAATATGCAGGTTTAAAAATATATACATGTGTATTGATTTTAAGAAAGGCATTGATGTTTATGGTTAGGTACATTGGTGCAACGACAGTGCTTTTTTCATAAATGTGCTTGTTAAATCATCACCCGTTTGTCGAAGTAGGCTGTGATTCGATGAGAAATTAACAGGCACCGCATCGATTATATGCAACGCAGGACACGCTAGATTAACTAGTAATATCATCAACCATGTGTAGTTAACTAGTGATTATGTTAAGATTGATTGTTTTTTATAAGATCAGTTTAATGCTAGCTAGCAACTTACCTTGGCTTCTTGCTGCACTCGCATAACAGGTAGTCAGCCTGCCACGCAGTCTCCTCGGGGAGTGCAATGTAATCGGCCATAATCGGTGTCCAAAAATGCCGATTACCGATTGTTATGAAAACTAAAAATCGCCATAATTAATCGGCCATTCCAATTAATCGGTTGACCTCTAATACACATCATATCATCTTTAAAGTGTAGTAGATGTTAGATGCTCTGAAACAATGGAGAGAGACAGACAGAGAGAATAGTGGGGTCTGAATAGAAATCACAACCTTATAGACAGATGCTTATTGGCTGCCATTACAGTACATGATTTCTCCCTAACATGGGTCATTTATCATGCCCTAATGATGAATGGAAACCAAGGAAATATTGTTATGTATAGAACAGGAAGATAAATTGCCATGATCAGCTCAAATGTTTTAGGTGCCGGCTTCAAAAGGCTGGAAGAAATATACTGGAAGAAAGTACAAAAAACACACTCACAGAACACACACAGCTCATCAAATGCTCTAATGTGGTGCTGTAAATAGTTTGTTTATGCTAGTCATGTCTTCTGTCAGTACACCTGTGCATTTACTCCTTTCACAATGACAAAGGGGACGGAACACAAACAAAGGGGCCACAATTACACCCAGAACCCCCTGAATCACAGCTGCAGAGCTCTAGTGTGCTGCTGAAATGCCTGTCCTTGAGATATGTCTCATGAAATCTGCCGTTAGGGAAGGTGTCTGGAGTGGACTGTGATGAGGCTGCATTTTCCATCACCTCGCTGTGTGTGTGTGTGTGTGTGTGTGTGATTTCTCTGCTCCTGGAGAGCAGCAGACGGCCCCTTCATGTCCCAGAAATCTATCTGGTGGTACAGTGGAGACAAGAGAGGACAACTGACTAGTAAACAGATGTGTCCTGGTGATACAGTGAAGACAAGAGGGGACAACCGACTAGTAAACAGATGTGTCCTGGTGATACAGTGAAGAGAGGACAACTGACTAGTAAACAGATGTGTCCTGGTGATACAGTGAAGACAAGAGAGGACAACTGACTAGTAAACAGATGTGTCCTGGTGATACAGTGAAGACAAGAGAGGACAACTGACTAGTAAACAGATGTGTCCTGGTGATACAGTGAAGACAAGAGGGGACAACTGACTAGTAAACAGATGTGTCCTGGTGATACAGTGAAGACAAGAGAGGACAACTGACTAGTAAACAGATGTGTCCTGGTGGTACAGTGAAGAGAGGACAACTGACTAGTAAACAGATGTGTCCTGGTGGTACAGTGAAGACAAGAGAGGACAACTGACTAGTAAACAGATGTGTCCTGGTGATACAGTGAAGACAAGAGAGGACAACTGACTAGTAAACAGATGTGTCCTGGTGATACAGTGAAGACAAGAGAGGACAACTGACTAGTAAACAGATGTGTCCTGGTGATACAGTGAAGACAAGAGAGGACAACTGACTAGTAAACAGATGTGTCCTGGTGGTACAGTGAAGACAAGAGAGGACAACTGACTAGTAAACAGATGTGTCCTGGTGGTACAGTGAAGACAAGAGGGGACAACTGACTAGTAAACAGATGTGTCCTGGTGGTACAGTGAAGAGAGGACAACTGACTAGTAAACAGATGTGTCCTGGTGATACAGTGAAGAGAGGACAACTGACTAGTAAACAGATGTGTCCTGGTGGTACAGTGAAGACAAGAGAGGACAACTGACTAGTAAACAGATGTGTCCTGGTGGTACAGTGAAGAGAGGACAACTGACTAGTAAACAGATGTGTCCTGGTGATACAGTGAAGACAAGAGAGGACAACTGACTAGTAAACAGATGTGTCCTGGTGGTACAGTGAAGAGAGGACAACTGACTAGTAAACAGATGTGTCCTGGTGATACAGTGAAGACAAGAGAGGACAACTGACTAGTAAACAGATGTGTCCTGGTGATACAGTGAAGAGAGGACAACTGACTAGTAAACAGATGTGTCCTGGTGATACAGTGAAGAGAGGACAACTGACTAGTAAACAGTTGTGTCCTGGTGGTACAGTGAAGACAAGAGAGGACAACTGACTAGTAAACAGTTGTGTCCTGGTGATACAGTGAAGAGAGGACAACTGACTAGTAAACAGTTGTGTCCTGGTGATACAGTGAAGACAAGAGAGGACAACTGACTAGTAAACAGATGTGTCCTGGTGGTACAGTGAAGAGAGGACAACTGACTAGTAAACAGATGTGTCCTGGTGGTACAGTGAAGAGAGGACAACTGACTAGTAAACAGATGTGTCCTGGTGGTACAGTGAAGACAAGAGGGGACAACTGACTAGTAAACAGATGTGTCCTGGTGATACAGTGAAGACAAGAGAGGACAACTGACTAGTAAACAGATGTGTCCTGATGATGCAGTGAAGACAAGAGAGGACAACTGACTAGTAAACAGATGTGTCCTGGTGGTACAGTGAAGAGAGGACAACTGACTAGTTAACAGATGTGTCCTGGTGATACAGTGAAGACAAGAGAGGACAACTGACTAGTAAACAGATGTGTCCTGGTGGTACAGTGAAGAGAGGACAACTGACTAGTAAACAGATGTGTCCTGGTGGTACAGTGAAGAGAGGACAACTGACTAGTAAACAGATGTGTCCTGGTGGTACAGTGAAGACAAGAGAGGACAACTGACTAGTAAACAGATGTGTCCTGGTGGTACAGTGAAGAGAGGACAACTGACTAGTAAACAGTTGTGTCCTGGTGGTACAGTGAAGACAAGAGAGGACAACTGACTAGTAAACAGATGTGTCCTGGTGGTACAGTGAAGAGAGGACAACTGACTAGTAAACAGATGTGTCCTGGTGGTACAGTGAAGACAAGAGGGGACAACTGACTAGTAAACAGATGTGTCCTGGTGATACAGTGAAGACAAGAGAGGACAACTGACTAGTAAACAGATGTGTCCTGGTGATACAGTGAAGAGAGGACAACTGACTAGTAAACAGATGTGTCCTGGTGGTACAGTGAAGAGAGGACAACTGACTAGTAAACAGATGTGTCCTGGTGGTACAGTGAAGAGAGGACAACTGACTAGTAAACAGTTGTGTCCTGGTGATACAGTGAAGAGAGGACAACTGACTAGTAAACAGATGTGTCCTGGTGGTACAGTGAAGAGAGGACAACTGACTAGTAAACAGATGTGTCCTGGTGATACAGTGAAGACAAGAGAGGACAACTGACTAGTAAACAGATGTGTCCTGGTGATACAGTGAAGACAAGAGAGGACAACTGACTAGTAAACAGATGTGTCCTGGTGATACAGTGAAGAGAGGACAACTGACTAGTAAACAGATGTGTCCTGGTGGTACAGTGAAGACAAGAGAGGACAACTGACTAGTAAACAGTTGTGTCCTGGTGGTACAGTGAAGACAAGAGGGGACAACTGACTAGTAAACAGATGTGTCCTGGTGGTACAGTGAAGACAAGAGGGGACAACTGACTAGTAAACAGATGTGTCCTGGTGGTACAGTGAAGACAAGAGAGGACAACTGACTAGTAAACAGATGTGTCCTGGTGGTACAGTGAAGACAAGAGAGGACAACTGACTAGTAAACAGATGTGTCCTGGTGGTACAGTGAAGAGAGGACAACTGACTAGTAAACAGATGTGTCCTGGTGATACAGTGAAGAGAGGACAACTGACTAGTAAACAGTTGTGTCCTGGTGATACAGTGAAGACAAGAGAGGACAACTGACTAGTAAACAGTTGTGTCCTGGTGATACAGTGAAGAGAGGACAACTGACTAGTAAACAGATGTGTCCTGGTGATACAGTGAAGACAAGAGAGGACAACTGACTAGTAAACAGATGTGTCCTGGTGGTACAGTGAAGACAAGAGAGGACAACTGACTAGTAAACAGATGTGTCCTGGTGATACAGTGAAGACAAGAGAGGACAACTGACTAGTAAACAGATGTGTCCTGGTGATACAGTGAAGAGAGGACAACTGACTAGTAAACAGATGTGTCCTGGTGATACAGTGAAGAGAGGACAACCGACTAGTAAACAGATGTGTCCTGGTGGTACAGTGAAGACAAGAGAGGACAACTGACTAGTAAACAGATGTGTCCTGGTGATACAGTGAAGAGAGGACAACTGACTAGTAAACAGTTGTGTCCTGGTGATACAGTGAAGACAAGAGAGGACAACTGACTAGTAAACAGATGTGTCCTGGTGATACAGTGAAGAGAGGACAACTGACTAGTAAACAGATGTGTCCTGGTGATACAGTGAAGACAAGAGAGGACAACTGACTAGTAAACAGATGTGTCCTGGTGGTACAGTGAAGACAAGAGGGGACAACTGACTAGTAAACAGATGTGTCCTGGTGATACAGTGAAGACAAGAGGGGACAACTGACTAGTAAACAGATGTGTCCTGGTGGTACAGTGAAGAGGGGACAACTGACTAGTAAACAGATGTGTCCTGGTGATACAGTGAAGACAAGAGAGGACAACTGACTAGTAAACAGTTGTGTCCTGGTGATACAGTGAAGAGAGGACAACTGACTAGTAAACAGATGTGTCCTGGTGATACAGTGAAGACAAGAGAGGACAACTGACTAGTAAACAGATGTGTCCTGGTGGTACAGTGAAGACAAGAGAGGACAACTGACTAGTAAACAGATGTGTCCTGGTGATACAGTGAAGACAAGAGAGGACAACTGACTAGTAAACAGATGTGTCCTGGTGATACAGTGAAGAGAGGACAACTGACTAGTAAACAGATGTGTCCTGGTGATACAGTGAAGACAAGAGAGGACAACTGACTAGTAAACAGATGTGTCCTGGTGATACAGTGAAGAGAGGACAACTGACTAGTAAACAGATGTGTCCCTGGTGATACAGTGAAGAGAGGACAACTGACTAGTAAACAGATGTGTCCTGGTGGTACAGTGAAGACAAGAGAGGACAACTGACTAGTAAACAGATGTGTCCTGGTGATACAGTGAAGAGAGGACAACCGACTAGTAAACAGATGTGTCCTGGTGGTACAGTGAAGACAAGAGAGGACAACTGACTAGTAAACAGATGTGTCCTGGTGATACAGTGAAGAGAGGACAACTGACTAGTAAACAGTTGTGTCCTGGTGATACAGTGAAGACAAGAGAGGACAACTGACTAGTAAACAGTTGTGTCCTGGTGATACAGTGAAGAGAGGACAACTGACTAGTAAACAGATGTGTCCTGGTGATACAGTGAAGACAAGAGAGGACAACTGACTAGTAAACAGATGTGTCCTGGTGGTACAGTGAAGACAAGAGGGGACAACTGACTAGTAAACAGATGTGTCCTGGTGATACAGTGAAGACAAGAGGGGACAACTGACTAGTAAACAGATGTGTCCTGGTGATACAGTGAAGAGAGGACAACTGTGTGTGTGTGTGTGTGTGTGTGTGTGTGTGTGTGTGTGTGTGTGTGTGTGTGTGTGTGTGTGTGTGTGTGTGTGTGTGTGTGTGTGTGTGTGTGTGTGTGTGTGTGTGTGTGTGTGTGTGTGTGTGATTTCTCTGCAAACCTTTCTGAAAATAGATTAGTCATGAACTCTGAATGAGAAGTGACTATTAAAAAGGTGTAAACAATGTGTTGTGTGGTTCATAGGTGCTGTTGGAACAGACGCCTCATTAAGTGTGTTCACTCATAACCACAGCCAAGCGTAAATAAAAACACATAATTACAATGACGCAGATGTAATTACTAACCCGGGCACACACACACACTCACACACACACACACACACACACACACACACACACACAATGCGGTGTGTACACATTCATAGTCACAGGCTTGAAACCAACACAAACATATTTTGACACACACACATTACTTTTCTACCTCAGCCCCACGCACCCTTCACCAGGCAGGCAGGCAGGCAGGCAGGCAGGCAGGCAGGCAGGCAGGCAGGCAGGCAGGCAGGCAGACAGACAGACAGACAGACAGGCAGACAGACAGACAGTTTCATCTTTAGCGTGCCTAATTGAGCACTGATACATTGTTAATTCAGCAGCTTGAGACGACAGTAAAACAAAACATCAACCTGCTCCCTCATCTCTTCTCTTAATGTCTTGTTGTCTTTCTCTGCCTCCGTTAGCATTTCCAAAGGGGGCTCCCTGTGTGTAGTGCCCTGTGTGTAGTGCCCTGTGTGTAGTGCCCTGTGTGTAGTGCCCTGTGTGTAGTGCCCTGTCAGTTAGCTGTCCTTTTCTTCCCATGGCCTGCACATACAAGCTGAATCCTGTCATACTCTCCTCCTATGTTACAGCACTGCTGGCTAACAGCTATTAGTCTGATGTTTCACTTCAATCTTTGAGGAAATGTGTGAACTTCTTTGCAGAAGTGGTTTTCTCTTCTGTTAGCTGGTTTGTTATTGTCAGACTGGAAGTTGTGGGAACAGTGAGGTCCAAGTAAAATATGATCATAGTTTCTCTCTAATGTTAGACTGGGTTGTCTACACTATTGCATCCCAACTGGCTTTTCCTGGTGGCTTACTTTTATTGTTGACATGCAAAAAAATGGGATTGGACTAATGAACAAAATACTAAAAGATTTTAAATGTAACGTTTTTGAGTAAACTATCCCTTTCACTTTCACTGGACTGAAACTTTTATTCTTAATCTCTCTCTCCCTCTCTCTCTCTCTCTCTCCCTCTCTCTCCCTCTCTCTCCCTCTCTCCCCCCTCTCTCCCTCTCTCTCTCCCCCCTACAGGAAGAGTCCCAGCAGATCCTGGCCCGCCAGAAGTCCAACTCTCAGTCAGACAGCCATGATGACGAGGTGTCCCCCCCGCTGCCCAACCCAGTGGTCAAGGCCCGCCGCCGCCGGGGAGGGGTCAGTGCTGAAGTCTACACTGAAGAGGACGCCGTCAGCTACGTCCGCAAGGTCAGAGATAAACACTAAAACCAACTCACACAGTCAGGAACATTCAGTAACCATAGTAACACTTTGGCTGGGAATCGCCAGGAATCTCACCATACGATATTGTCAAGATACATAGGTGCCGATACGATATGTATTGTGATTCTCATGATTCTATATGTATAGTGATTCTCATGATTCTATATGTATAGTGATTCTCATGATTCTATATGTATTGTGATTCTCATGATTCTATATGTATAGCGATTCTCATGATTCTATATGTATAGTGATTCTCATGATTCTATATGTATAGTGATTCTCATGATTCTATATGTATAGTGATTCTCATGATTCTATATGTATTGTGATTCTCATGATTCTATATGTATAGCGATTCTCATGATTCTATATGTATAGTGATTCTCATGATTCTATATGTATAGTGATTCTCATGATTCTATATGTATAGTGATTCTCATGATTCTATATGTATAGTGATTCTCATGATTCTATATGTATAGCGATTCTCATGATTCTATATGTATTGCGATTCTCATGATTCTATATGTATAGTGATTCTCATGATTCTATATGTATAGTGATTCTCATGATTCTATATGTATAGTGATTCTCATGATTCTATATGTATAGTGATTCTCATGATTCTATATGTATAGTGATTCTCATGATTCTATATGTATAGTGATTCTCATGATTCTATATGTATAGTGATTCTCATGATTCTATATGTATAGTGATTCTCATGATTCTATATGTATTGCGATTCTCATGATTCTATATGTATAGCGATTCTCATGATTATATATCTATAGCGATTCTCATGATTATATATGTATAGCGATTCGATACTGCAATTTTTTTATTGCGATTTAATGTTCGATTTAATATTCCTCAGTATATGAGGAATTCCATATGAGTTATTCCATTCCAGCCATTACAATGAGCCCAACCTCCTATAGCTCCTCCCACCAGCCTCCACTGATATCTGCTGCAGAGAGACAGAGAGAGCATGAGAAAATGATTTTTGATCAGTCATGGAAATAAAAGTGCTGAAAACATGTTCACTATTTCAAAAGAAGATGAAGAACAAGCTATAGGAAGAGTTTTGGTTCAGGTACAGCCGACTAGCACTAGCAAATGCTACCTAGCTAAACATTTTTAATATATATACTTTTTTTGTGATCAAAGTATCGATATAATATCATCCCCCAAAAATATTGTGATATGTCTGACCAAAGATAGACCACAGAGATTGAACACATAGACAGACCATATGCTGACCATTGATTGTCCACAACCTGATGAGGAGAGTTTGACTAGAGATTCAAACTATCGACTCACACAGGAGTAAGGGGTCCTGAGAGGATGAAAAAGATGATGTTCTAGCCAGCAGAAGTGAAATGAAGGTTGCTATGGTGATTAGGCTAATGCTAATTGGTATCAATGTAACACATACTCCTTTGGGACTGCAGTTGAAAATATTTGCCATTGTCAAAAAACCTACAAAAATTTAGGGAAGTAAAGAACCCTTCTCAAAACAACTAGTTAAGTTGACTTAACAGAACTCTCTTAACTCACACAATCTCAACCAAATCCAACCAGATGGTAGTGGATGGCTCTTGCACTCAGGGCTCTAAAATGCGACCGTTTTGGTTGCATATGCTCCTAAATATTTTGCTGTGCAACCTGGTATTTTAATTTGGGAGCACCACTGCGCCTAGAAAAAAATGACCCAGATAATAATTATTGTAATTATTAGGCTTCGCTCTACCGTTGTAGCATAGCTAGCTAACAGCCTGGTAAGTTTGCCAGTAGGCTTTATCCAAGCATGTTGGGACACAGAAATAAAGGGAAAGGGAGAACTTCTTCAGGAGATCAATCATCAGAGTGATGAATGAATGACAGATCTCTGGCATGTCATCAAACAATGTTCTTAAAGAGACACTATACAATTTTCAATACAATTACATTTAGATTTTGGTCATTTAGCAGTTATGTAATCTCAAAAGGAAAATAGTGCTTTTACACAATGCAGAAAATTACTTTGTAATTTTAATGACAGATATAAAATGTGCAGCTTTTTATGTTAAACAAATATATTTACAGGGTTGCATATGAGTTTCTAGAGCACAACAGAAGTAGCTAAAATACATACAGGCCCAATAGTGGCTATATTGATAAAATCATATATTCTGGTGTTGGTGCCTGAATGTTATGTTGTACTCCTAACTTTAGAAGTTAGGAGCACCAGTGCTACCAATTCATTTTTAAAATGTAAAGCCCTGCTTGCACTGCCTTCCCCCTGCCCCTATCCTTACCCTGCTCCTGCCCCCTCGGCATTAATTGCTGGGTACTGACATAACGGCCTGACCCCCGTCACCTCGCTGTAATCGGCAGGCCACTGGAGTGTGGCTTATGTGTGTGTCTCCACCCTCCTGCCCCTGCCAGTCTTAGCAGCAGGTATCTGCCAGCCTTAGCAGCAGGTATCTGCCAGTCTTAGCAGCAGGTATCTGCCAGTCTTAGCAGCAGGTATCTGCCAGTCTTAGCAGCAGGTATCTGTCAGTCTTAGCAGCAGGTATCTGCCAGTCTTAGCAGCAGGTATCTGCCAGTCTTAGCAGCAGGTATCTGCCAGTCTTAGCAGCAGGTATCTGCCAGTCTTAGCAGCAGGTATCTGCCAGGCTCCAATCATGTATGATAAACCAATAAACTAGCAAATGTTTAGGTCAGTGATTCACGCTATTTCAGGGATACACACACACACACACACACACACATATACAGGGAGATAGACACGCACACACACACAAAAATGTCATTTCGAGGTTGTCCTTAAAATTCCCATCAGACGATAACAAACATGCCTTTGTTTAGCTTGAGCTTGAACAGACTACTACAAGCATGACGGACAAGCGTCACACATAATTCATAGTTATGAAGCAGATTTGAATGAAATGAGAAGTTTAACAAATTGATTGAAGGCTGGGTTCTTCAGTAAACAGCTGTTGTCTTTCCCAGCGGTAATGACATATAGCTAGCAGACCTGGGTTAAAAAAACGATGTAAAATCAGTTCAAATACTATATCTGTGCTTGATTGAGCTTGCCTGTTGCCATGAATCCAATAGAAAAATCTAAAAGTTACAAACCCCACCCACCTGACAGGCTAAGCAAACGAAGCATTTGAAAGATATCAAATAGTATTTAAACCCTGGTCTGGTATCTAGACAGTACTGGATGACATGGTTCCAGACTGATAACAACACGGGCTCTACATACGTCAATGTACTGAAATAACCCTCAGTCAGAGGCTAAAGTGGTTTAATATCTTAGTTAATGTTTCATTCACATTTTCCAGACGAGCAACTAAGCATATTAAATGAATCCCTCTCTCATGTGTTCACATGGCTCAGCGTGTGTGTGTGTGTGTGTGTGTGTGTGTGTGTGTGTGTGTGTGTGTGTGTGTGTGTGTGTGTGTGTGTGTGTGTGTGTGTGTGTGTGTGTGTGTGTGTGTGTGTGTGTGTGTGTGTGTGTGTGTGTGTGTGTGTGTGTGTGTGTGTGTGTGTGTGTGTGTGTGTGTGTGTGTGTGTGTGTGTGTGTGTGTGTGTGTGTGTGTGTGTGTGTGTGTGTGTGTGTGTGTGTGTGTGTGTGTGTGTGTGTGTGTGTGTGTGTGTGTGTGTGTGTGTGTGTGTGTGTGTGTGGGCTTGGCACTGTGGGAACTTGGTTTTGGCTGAGTGGCGTCAGGAGGATCTCTGTGTCATCTGGGTCTCAGCACACAGGCTTTGCCCTCTCAGCTCCCAGCTCTCTGCCATCCCCGTTCTCTCCCACTCCCTTCAACAGACTAGATACCGTTTCTACCCTTCCTCTCCCACTCCCTTCAACAGACTAGATACTGTTTCTACCCTTCCTCTCCCACTCCCTTCAACAGACTAGATACCGTTTCTACCCTTCCTCTCCCACTCCCTTCAACAGACTAGATACCGTTTCTACCCTTCCTCTCCCACTCCCTTCAACAGACTAGATACCGTTTCTACCCTTCCTCTCCCACTCCCTTCAACAGACTAGATACCGTTTCTACCCTTCCTCTCCCTTCAACAGACTAGATACCGTTTCTACCCTTCCTCTCCCTTCAACAGACTAGATACCGTTTCTACCCTTCCTCTCCCACTCCCTTCAACAGACTAGATTCCGTTTCTACCCTTCCTCTCCCACTCCCTTCAACAGACTAGATACCGTTTCTACCCTTCCTCTCCCACTCCCTTCAACAGACTAGATACCGTTTCTACCCTTCCACTCCCTTCAACAGACTAGATAGCGTTTCTACCCTTCCTCTCCCTTCAACAGACTAGATACCGTTTCTACCCTTCCTCTCCCACTCCCTTCAACAGACTAGATACCGTTTCTACCCTTCCACTCCCTTCAACAGACTAGATACTGTTTCTACTCTCCCACTCCCTTCAACAGACTACATACTGTTTCTACCCTTCCTCTCCCACTCCCTTCAACAGACTAGATTCCGTTTCTACCCTTCCTCTCCCACTCCCTTCAACAGACTAGATACCGTTTCTACCCTTCCTCTCCCACTCCCTTCAACAGACTAGATACCGTTTCTACCCTTCCTCTCCCACTCCCTTCAACAGACTAGATACCGTTTCTACCCTTCCTCTCCCTTCAACAGACTAGATACCGTTTCTACCCTTCCTCTCCCTTCAACAGACTAGATACCGTTTCTACCCTTCCACTCCCTTCAACAGACTAGATAGCGTTTCTACCCTTCCTCTCCCACTCCCTTCAACAGACTAGATACCGTTTCTACCCTTCCACTCCCTTCAACAGACTAGATACTGTTTCTACTCTTCCTCTCCCACTCCCTTCAACAGACTAGATACTGTTTCTACTCTTCCACTCCCTTCAACAGACTAGATACCGTTTCTACCCTTCCTCTCCCTCTCCCTTCAACAGACTAGATACCGTTTCTACCCTTCCTCTCCCTCTCCCTTCAACAGACTAGATACCGTTTCTACCCTTCCTCTCCCACTCCCTTCAACAGACTAGATACCGTTTCTACCCTTCCTCTCCCACTCCCTTCAACAGACTAGATACCGTTTCTACCCTTCCTCTCCCACTCCCTTCAACAGACTCGATACCGTTTCTACCCGTCCTCTCCCACTCTCTTCAACAGACTAGATATCGTTTCTACCTTTCCTCTCCCACTCCCTTCAACAGACTAGATACCGTTTCTACCCTTCCTCTCCCTTCAACAGACTAGATACCGTTTCTACCCTTCCTCTCCCACTCCCTTCAACAGACTAGATACCGTTTCTACCCTTCCTCTCCCACTCCCTTCAACAGACTAGATACCGTTTCTACCCTTCCTCTCCCACTCCCTTCAACAGACTAGATACCGTTTCTACCCTTCCACTCCCTTCAACAGACTAGATACCGTTTCTACCCTTCCTCTCCCACTCCCTTCAACAGACTAGATACGGTTTCTACCCGTCCTCTCCCACTCCCTTCAACAGACTAGATACCGTTTCTACCCGTCCTCTCCCACTCCCTTCAACAGACTAGATACCGTTTCTACCCTTCCTCTCCCACTCCCTTCAACAGACTAGATACCATTTCTACCCTTCCACTCCCTTCAACAGACTAGATACCGTTTCTACCCTTCCACTCCCTTCAACAGACTAGATACCGTTTCTACCCGTCCTCTCCCACTCCCTTCAACAGACTAGATACCGTTTCTACCCGTCCTCTCCCACTCTCTTCAACAGACTAGATACCGTTTCTACCCTTCCTCTCCCACTCCCTTCAACAGACTAGATACCGTTTCTACCCTTCCTCTCCCACTCCCTTCAACAGACTAGATACCGTTTCTACCCTTCCTCTCCCACTCCCTTCAACAGACTAGATACCGTTTCTACCCTTCCTCTCCCACTCCCTTCAACAGACTAGATACGCGTTCTACCCGTCCTCTCCCACTCCCTTCAACAGACTAGATACCGTTTCTACCCGTCCTCTCCCACTCCCTTCAACAGACTAGATACCGTTTCTACCCTTCCTCTCCCACTCCCTTCAACAGACTAGATACCATTTCTACCCTTCCACTCCCTTCAACAGACTAGATACCGTTTCTACCCTTCCACTCCCTTCAACAGACTAGATACCGTTTCTACCCGTCCTCTCCCACTCCCTTCAACAGACTAGATACCGTTTCTACCCGTCCTCTCCCACTCTCTTCAACAGACTAGATACCGTTTCTACCCTTCCTCTCCCACTCTCTTCAACAGACTAGATACCGTTTCTACCCTTCCTCTCCCTTCAACAGACTAGATACCGTTTCTACCCTTCCTCTCCCACTCCCTTCAACAGACTAGATACCGTTTCTACCCTTCCTCTCCCACTCCCTTCAACAGACTAGATACCGTTTCTACCCTTCCTCTCCCACTCCCTTCAACAGACTAGATACCGTTTCTACCCGTCCTCTCCCACTCTCTTCAACAGACTAGATACCGTTTCTACCCTTCCTCTCCCACTCCCTTCAACAGACTAGATACCGTTTCTACCCTTCCTCTCCCACTCCCTTCAACAGACTAGATACCGTTTCTACCCTTCCTCTCCCTCTCCCTTCAACAGACTAGATACCGTTTCTACCCTTCCTCTCACTTCAAAAGACTAGATACCGTTTCTACCCTTCCACTCCCTTCAACAGACTAGATACCGTTCTACCCTTCCTCTCCCACTCCCTTCAACAGACTAGATACCGTTTCTACCCGTCCTCTCCCACTCCCTTCAACAGACTAGATACCGTTTCTACCCGTCCTCTCCCACTCCCTTCAACAGACTAGATACCGTTTCTACCCTTCCTCTCCCACTCCCTTCAACAGACTAGATACCGTTTCAACCCTTCCACTCCCTTCAACAGACTAGATACCGTTTCTACCCTTCCACTCCCTTCAACAGACTACATACTGTTTCTACCCTTCCTCTCCCACTCCCTTCAACAGACTAGATACCGTTTCTACCCTTCCTCTCCCACTCCCTTCAACAGGCTAGATACCGTTTCTACCCTTCCTCTCCCACTCCCTTCAACAGGCTAGATACCGTTTCTACCCTTCCTCTCCCACTCCCTTCAACAGACTAGATACCGTTTCTACCCTTCCTCTCCCACTCCCTTCAACAGACTAGATACCGTTTCTACCCTTCCTCTCCCACTCCCTTCAACAGACTAGATACCGTTTCTACCCTTCCTCTCCCACTCCCTTCAACAGACTAGATACCGTTTCTACCCTTCCTCTCCCTTCAACAGACTAGATACCGTTTCTATCCTTCCACTCCCTTCAACAGACTAGATACCGTTTCTACCCTTCCTCTCCCATTTGTAGACTAACAGGCTAGACTTTAGACACTCTCTGTCTATCAACTTTCAACCTTAAAGAGGTTTGACCCTTTCTCTGTTCCCATCCGCTGCCATTTGTAAAGAGGTTAGACAGTAGACAGTAAACCCTCTCTGTGTCTATACCCTTCCAGCTTTAAAGTGTCTATTAGGCCCTGTTTAAGCACTATCCCCCCCAACTCTCACTACTCCCAGCCCTAAAGACTCAGGTAAATCCTCTCTCTACCACTCTATCCATGAAGACTCTAGTACCCCCTCTCTCTACCCCTCTATCCATAAAGACTCTAGTAACCCCTCTCTCCACCCCTCTATCCATAAAGACTCTAGTACCCCCTCTCTCCACCCCTCTATCCATAAAGACTCTAGTAACCCCTCTCTCCACCCCTCTATCCATAAAGACTCTAGTACCCCCTCTCTCCACCCCTCTATCCATAAAGACTCTAGTAACCCCTCTCTACACCTCTATCCATAAAGACTCTAGTAACCCCTCTCTCCACCCCTCTATCCATAAAGACTCTAGTACCCCCTCTCTCCACCCCTCTATCCATAAAGACTCTAGTACCCCCTCTCTCCACCCCTCTATCCATAAAGACTCTAGTAACCCCTCTCTACACCTCTATCCATAAAGACTCTAGTAACCCCTCTCTCCACCCCTCTATCCATAAAGACTCTAGTACCCCCTCTCTCCCCCCCTCTATCCATAAAGACTCTAGTACCCCCTCTCTACACCTCTATCCATAAAGACTCTAGTAACCCCTCTCTCCACCCCTCTATCCATAAAGACTCTAGTACCCCCTCTCTCCACCCCTCTATCCATAAAGACTCTAGTAACCCCTCTCTACACCTCTATCCATAAAGACTCTAGTACCCCCTCTCTCCACCCCTCTATCCATAAAGACTCTAGTAACGCCTCTCTACACCTCTATCCATAAAGACTCTAGTACCCCCTCTCTCCACCCCTCTATCCATAAAGACTCTAGTACCCCCTCTCTACACCTCTATCCATAAAGACTCTAGTACCCCCTCTCTCCACCCCTCTATCCATAAAGACTCTAGTACCCCCTCTCTCCACCCCTCTATCCATAAAGACTCTAGTACCCCCTCTCTCCACCCCTCTATCCATAAAGACTCTAGTACCCCCTCTCTCCACCCCTCTATCCATAAAGACTCTAGTACCCCCTCTCTCCACCCCTCTATCCATAAAGACTCTAGTACCCCCTCTCTACACCTCTATCCATAAAGACTCTAGTAACCCCTCTCTCCACCCCTCTATCCATAAAGACTCTAGTACCCCCTCTCTCCACCCCTCTATCCATAAAGACTCTAGTAACGCCTCTCTACACCTCTATCCATAAAGACTCTAGTACCCCCTCTCTCCACCCCTCTATCCATAAAGACTCTAGTACCCCCTCTCTCCACCCCTCTATCCATAAAGACTCTAGTACCCCCTCTCTCCACCCCTCTATCCATAAAGACTCTAGTACCCCCTCTCTCCACCCCTCTATCCATAAAGACTCTAGTACCCCCTCTTTCCACCCCTCTATCCATAAAGACTCTAGTAACCCCTCTCTCTACCCCTCTATCCATAAAGACTCTAGTAACCCCTCTCTCTACCCCTCTATCCATAAAGACTCTAGTACCCCCTCTCTCCACCCCTCTATCCATAAAGACTCTAGTACCCCCTCTCTCCACCCCTCTATCCATAAAGACTCTAGTACCCCCTCTCTCCACCCCTCTATCCATAAAGACTCTAGTAACCCCTCTCTCTACCCCTCTATCCATAAAGACTCTAGTACCCCCTCTCTCCACCCCTCTATCCATAAAGACTCTAGTACCCCCTCTCTCCACCCCTCTATCCATAAAGACTCTAGTAACCCCTCTCTCCACCCCTCTATCCATAAAGACTCTAGTACCCCCTCTCTCCACCCCTCTATCCATAAAGACTCTAGTACCCCCTCTCTCCACCCCTCTATCCATAAAGAGTATAGCCTCTCTCTTTGGAGCAAAGGGTCTATTTCCAGCATTCCAGATGGTTGATAGAGACTGCAGAGGGTTGATGTTGGTAGTGTACTGCAGTGGCCTCATGAATGTTTCAGCCAGTCTGCTGCTGTTGTAGCTGTGGTCCTCTTCATGGTGAGCCATCTGTTGCTTTAAGTTAATTACAGCCTACAGACTGCTGCTTCCCTCAGAGCACGGATGCTTTCTTTCTTACAGTACTATCTCTCTCCCACTAGCATCTCTTTGATTCTGTCTTGCTATAGTTTCTCTCTCTCTCTCTCTCTCTCTCTCTCTCTCTCTCTCTCTCTCTCTCTCTCTCTCTCTCTCTCCCCACAGTAACACATCTGCAGAGCTCTTCTCCCTAGAACGTCTTTCCTTAAATACAGAGGCAGTAGTCTTTGTAGTGGGCTCTGAGGAAATGTGGCTGGCCCGCATCATTCCCCCAAACAGTCCTTTGGTTCAAACATGGACATGAAAATGCATGTTTTATGAATGAGCACAGGGCCTCGTGAACTCACAGCGAAGGGCTGCACACACACATAGGTACACTGATCTGAGTCAAACAGATGGGTTGCGTTCAATTATGTACAGACAGGAGGGTTTGTTTAAAATATACTGTAATGTGCTTAAATCTGTGCAATGAGCTATTTTGATTTATGTGCGAGTGCCTGGCTTCATGTGCATAGCTCTAGTGTTTTCTTTTCTTTTCAATAAATGCTTTTTGGGAAGTAACTTTTTTTTTTGCCATGTAGACATGGCATGACAAATAGGGAAGACAATGAGTATAGTATTAAATGGAATTCAATCAATTGTATTGATACCAATCAATTCCATTGTCTGTGATGCAGCTGCTGTAGTCTGGTTCCTGTTTGAGAGACCAGGATGTTTGCTATGTTGTTCCTCAGGTCATTCCTAAGGACTACAAGACCATGACTGCTCTGGCCAAGGCCATCTCCAAGAACGTGCTGTTTGCTCACCTCGACGACAACGAAAGGAGGTAAGAACCCCAAATCATAATCTAACTGACCCAAGATCAGTGTCTAGGGATGACTTCATCCTAGTTAAAAAACCATTAGTGACTGAGTGACTAAGTGAGAGAGCGACATTGTGTGTGTGAGCTAATCATAAAGATGCTTTTTGTTGTTGTTGAGCAATTTTCCCGTGTGGCCACAGTGGGCCAGTGTTGTCTGCAGTGCTGCTGGGTTGAAACAGGTCAAAAGTTGTGAGACCAGCCAGGCGAGAAGAGGGGCAGGCAGACACTGGGCAGAGGGGCGAGGGGTACGGAGAGAGAGAGGGGGGCATGCCGGAGGGAAAATTGACTGCCTGGTGCCGCCCTGTCCTGTGTGTGTGTGTGTGTACACTGTTGTTGTCGATCGCCATGGCAACCCCCCCCAAGAAAGGCAGGCAGTGTGGATGTTAGACAGTAATCTAAAGTGTGTTGAAATTTTGGTGGGGTGCGGGGTTGGAATTGGGTTACTCGGAACGACACGATTCGCCACGGCTCTGAGAGAGGGTCTGAGGCTGTGGGATTTGACAAACACAAAACAGCAGCAACAAATCAAATCAAACTTTATTTGTCAAATGCGCCGAATACAACAGGTGCTGCTGCTCCAGTTTCAACTGCTCTGCCTGCGGCTATGGAACCCTGACCTGTTCACCGGACGTGCTTGTTGCACCCTCGACAACTACTATGATTATTATTATTTGACCATGCTGGTAATTTATGAACATTTTAACATCTTGACCATGTTCTGTTATAATATCCACCCTGCACAGCCAGAAGAGGACTGGCCACCCCTCATAGCCTGGTTCCTCTCTAGGTTTCTTCCTAGGTTTTTGGCCTTTCTAGGGAGTTTTTCCTAGGGAGTTTTTCCTAGCCACCGTGCTTCTTTCACATGCATTGCTTGCTGTTTGGGGTTTTAGGCTGGGTTTCTGTACAGCACTTTGAGATATCAGCTGATGTACGAAGGGCTATATAAATACATTTGATTTGATTTGATTTAGACCTTACCGAGAAATGCTTACTTACAAGCCCTTAACCAACAGTGCAGTTCAAGAAGAGTTAAGAAAATATTTACCAAATAATCTAAAGTAAAAAATAAAAAAGTAACACAATAAAATAACAATAACGAAGCTATATACAGGGGGTACCGGTACCGAGTCAATGTGTGGGGTACAGGTTAGTTGAGGTAATATGTACATGTAGGTAGGGGTGAAGTGACTATGCATAGATGATAAACAGCGAGTAGCAGCAGTGTAAAACAAATGGAGGGGGGATTTGTCCATTTTTAAATAGTCCGGCTGGCCATTTGATTAGTTGTTCAGCAGTCTTATTGCTTGGGGGTAGAAGCTGTTAAGGAGCCTTTTGGTCCTAGACTTGGCGCTCCGGTACCGCTTGCCAGAGAGAGAGATTCATTAATCCCTCCATCCCTCCCCTTCACCCCATCTCTTCCTCTCTCTTTCCTTCTTCATCTTTCTCTATCCCTCTATCCATCTTTCCCCTTCACCCATTTCTCCTTAATTCCCTTTTCCATCCCACCCCTACCATTCTCTTTCTTCCCTCTCTATCTCTCCACCCCACCTCCCTCCCTCCATCCCTTCCTTCCTTCCTAATCTCCAGGCCAGTACTGTGGGAAACATCTCAGGTGGCTCCCTCCCTCCCTCCCTCCTTGCTCTGGACTGCAGCCTGAATACTGTTTCATTGCCGGGGAGAATCCATTAGCTCTGTATCCCAGGCTGCATCCGCGGAACAGCAGGGAAAAGCTGGACAGCTTTTTCTATATGTCTCTCTCCCTTCATCCCTCCATTCTAGCCTCCCGACGGTCCCAGGGAGAAAACCCAAAACACACCTTTTTCCATTCTTTCGTCAGCTGGTAATTTACTGCGCTCCCTGCCCCACTTCTTGGCACAGGGCTTCAGTCTGATTGCACGTCAGTGTTGTTGCAACCAGCCGCCAGTTTGCCCAGCAGTGGCAGGCAGAGAAGAATCACACAAGCAGTACACTGTAGTAGAGACCTTGGTTCAAGTAGTTCTTGTTTCCTTGAAAATAATCTGAGCGTTTGATTATGTCTTCCTGGAGTGACAGATGGGAGAAGTTTGCACTTTTGGGTCTACACCTTTAGTTCAGTTGCGCCAGGCACGCTCAGAAAAGCATAGGCAAAGTATTTGAAATAAAGCAAATACTATTTGAACCCAGGCCTGGTGTAGTCACTTAAATCTAGTGCTTGGGTGGCTGATACGGAGGCTTAGGGTTACATTGGGGAAAAATGTGGCACCAGACCATAAACTTGCCTTGTTTTAATGTATACAAGACCTGTTGGCATGACCAGACCATACATGACCACACAGCCCCAGAGTAGACCGTATATGATTCTGAATTTATATGACTGGCTGTTATGTTCGTGTAGCAGCTACAGAGACGGGCTGTCAGCTGTAGACAGACAGGCAGACAGACAGACAGACAGACAGACAGACAGACAGACAGACAGACAGACAGACAGACAGACAGACAGACAGACAGACAGACAGACAGACAGACAGACAGACAGACAGACAGACAGACAGACAGACAGACAGACAGGATGATGATGATTTGTTCTAAGATGAGTGATGGGGCATAGTGATGATGACAGGTTCAGATCAGCCGGACGTTGTAACTTGGTGTTAGCCTAGCTAGCCTAGTGCTGACAGGGCCCTGTTGGATCCAATTCCCTCTGAATGCAGCTGATGCAGTGATTGTGCATTACGGTAGCATGTTGACATGCTGACAAACTGGCACGTAGTGTCGTCAATTTGTTCCTCTTGAAACTTGTCACACCACATGTAAGAGACACTTGGTGTTTTAGCTGTAAACAGACAGACAGACAGACAGGCAGAAACGCATGGTGTCTGATTAGCTCATGTCTGAGTGATGGGGTGTAACGATGATGACAGGTCAAGATTATGTGTGATCAGCTGGACGGCGGAAGCTGTGACTTGGTGTTAGTTTAGCTCTGACAGCGCCGTGCTGGGTCCAACTCCCTCAGCCTTCAGCTGATGCTCTCAGTCACATTGAAGTTCCATTACCATAGTTTTGTGGTTGACACGTGACAAACTGACACAATTTGTTCCTCTTGAATCCAGTCATACCACTTATACGAAACACTGTTGTTCAAAACCAATAGGCCAATAGTACAATTTGTATACGGTTTCTAAATGAGCCAGAGATGTCTGGGGCTGACGTAGATGGGCAGATGGTCTGTGATGGTCAGTGCTGGCGTGCCCTCTCTGGAGTGTCTTGCAGATGGTCTGTCCATGTCTGGTGTTGCTGAGCTGACAGGCTGTTGTCAATGACAGATGGGCCCTGATTGGCTAGAGTTGTTGGTTCCAAGGCTGTTGCTATGGCAAGGCTGTTCCAAGGCTGTTCCAACATCTCAGACATCCTGGACCCACTCCAATTTGCATACCGCCCCAACAGATCCACAGATGACACAATCTCAACTGCACTCCACACTACCCTCACCCACATAGACAAATCCAATACCTATGTAAGAATGCTGTTTATTGACTACAGCTCCGCATTCAACACCATAGTGCCCTCCAAACCCATCACTAAGCTCAGGACCCTGGGACTAAACACTTCCCTCTGCAACTGGATTCTGGACTTCCTGACAGGCCGCCCCCCAGCTGGTGAGGGTAGGCAACAGCACATCCGCCATCAACATGGGGGCCCTCAGGGGTGCATGCTTAGTACACTCCTGTACTCCCTGTTCACCCACGACTGCGTTGGTGAACACCATCATCAAGTTTGCTGACGACGTGAAGGTGGTAGGACGGATCACCGACGACGAAGAGGTCAGAGGGAGACCTGGCAGTGTGCTGATAGGACAACAACCTCTCCCTCAACGTCAGCAAGACAAAGGAGCTGATCGTGGACTACAGGAAACAGAGGAGTTAACACGCCCCCATCCACATCGATGGGGCTGTAGTGGAGTGGGTCGAGAGCTTCAAATTCCTCGGTGTCCACATCACTAAGGAATTAACAGGTCCACACACACCCAACGCAGTTGTGAAGAGGGCACGACAGAGCCTTTTCCCCCTCAGGAGGCTGAAAAGATTCAGCATGGGCCCTCAGATCCTCAAAAAGTTGTACAGCTGCACCATAGAGAGCATCTTGACTGGCTGCATCACCGCTTTGTACGGCAGCTGCAAGGCACTACAGAGCATAGTGGGTACGGCCCAGTACATCACTGGGGATGAGCTCCCTGCCATCCAGGACCTCTATACCAGGCGGTGCCAGAGGAAGGCCCTAAAAATGTTAAAAGACTCCAGCCACCCAAGTCATAGACTCTTCTCTCTGCTTCCGCATGGCAAGCGGTACCAGTGCACCAAGTGTGGAACCCACAAGACAGTGAACAGCTTCTACCCCCAAGCCATGAGACTGCTTAACAAGACTGATAAATAGCTAATCAAATGTCTACCCGGACTACCTGCATTGGCCCTTTTTTGCACTAACTCTCTTGCACTGACTCTATGCACACACACACACTGGACTCTACCCACACACTCACACATACTTACACTGACACCGCAACACACACACACATACTATACACCCACACACACATAACATGTTCACACATACATACTGATGCCACACACACACACACACACACACACACACACACACACACACACACACACACACACACACACACACACACTCACCACATGCTGCAACTGCCTATTATCTATCCTGCACATTGGCTCAGTACTGGTACTCCCTGTATATAGCCATGTTATTACCTGGTACCCCTGCACATTGACTCAGTACTGGTACTCCCTGTATATAGCCATGTTATTACCTGGTACCCCTGCACATTGACTCAGTACTGGTACACCCTGTATATAGCCATGTTATTACCTCGTACCCCTGCACATTGACTCGGTACTGGTACTCCCTGTATATAGCCATGTTATTACCTCGTACCCCTGCATATTGACTCGGTACTGGTACTCCCTGTATATAGCCATGTTATTACCTCGTACCCCTGCACATTGACTCAGTACTGGTACTCCCTGTATATAGCCATGTTATTACCTCGTACCCCTGCACATTGACTCGGTACTGGTACTCCCTGTATATAGCCATGTTATTACCTCGTACCCCTGCATATTGACTCAGTACTGGTACTCCCTGTATATAGCCATGTTATTACCTCGTACCCCTGCACATTGACTCAGTACTGGTACTCACTGTATATAGCCATGTTATTACCTGGTACCCCTGCACATTGACTCAGCACTGGTAGTCCCTGTATTAGAGGTCGACCGATTATGATGTTTCAACGCCGATACCGATTATTGGAGGACCCCAAAAAAGCCGATACCAATTAATCGGGCGTTTATTTGTTATTTTTATTTTTTTCGGTTTTTTTAATCTTTTTATTTTCTTATTTTTTATTTATTTTATTTTTTAATTTTTTTAAATTTTAATTAAAAAAAATAAAAAATATTTTTTTTTTTTTTTTTTGTAATAATGACAATTACAACAATACTGAATGAACACTTATTTTAACTTAATATAATACATCAATAAAATCAATTTAGCCTCAAATAAATTATGAAACATGTTCAGTTTGGTTTAAATAATGCAAAAACAAAGTGCTGGAGAAGAAAGTAAAAGTGCAATATGTGCCATGTAATAAAGCTAAAGTTTAAGTTCCTTGCTCAGAACATGAGAACATATGAAAGCTGGTGGTTCCTTTTAACATGAGTCTTCAATATTCCCAGGTAAGAAGTTTTAGGTTGTACTTATTATAGGACTATTTCTCTCTATACCATTTGTATTTCATATACCTTTTACTATTGGATGTTCTTATAGGCACTTTAGTATTGCCAGTGTAACAGTATAGCTTCCGTCCCTCTCCTCGCTCCTACCTGGGCTCGAACCAGGAACACATCGACAACAGCCACCCTCGAAGCAGCGTTACCCATGTAGAGCAAGGGGAACAACCACTCCCAAGTCTCAGAGCGAGTGACGTTTTAAACGCTATTAGCGCACACCCGCTAACTAGCTAGCCATTTCACATGGGTTACACCAGCCTAATCTCGGGGGTTGATAGGCTTGAAGTCATAAACGACGCAATGCTTGAAGAATTGTGAAGAGCTGCTGGCAAAACGCACGAAGGTGCTGTTTGAATGAATGCTTACGAGCCTGCTGCTGCCTACCATCGCTCAGTCAGACTGCTCTATCAAATATAAAATCATAGACTTACAGTGGGGCAAAAAAGTATTTAGTCAGCCACCAATTGTGCAAGTTCTCCCGCTTAAAAAGATGAGAGGCCTGTAATTTTCATCATAGGTACACTTCAACTATGACAGACAAAATGAGAAAAAAAAATTCCAGAAAATCACATTGCAGGATTTTTTATGAATTTATTTGCAAATTATGGTGGAAAATAAGTATTTGGTCAATAAAAAAAGTTTATCTCAATACTTTGTTATATATCCTTTGTTGGCAATGACACAGGTCAAACGTTTTCTGTAAGTCTTCACAAGGTTTTCACATATTGTTGCTGGTATTTTGGCCCATTCCTCCATGCAGATCTCCTCTAGAGCAGTGATGTTTTGGGGCTGTCGCTGGGCAACACGGACTTTCAACTCCCTCCAAAGATTTTCTATGGGGTTGAGATCTGGAGACTGGCTAGGCCACTCCAGGACCTTGAAATGCTTCTTACAAAGCCACTCCTTCGTTGCCCGGGCGGTGTGTTTGGGATCATTGTCATGCTGAAAGACCCAGCCACGTTTCATCTTCAATGCCCTTGCTGATGGAAGGAGGTTTTCACTCAAAATCTCACGATACATGGCCCCATTCATTCTTTCCTTTACACGGATCAGTCATCCTGGTCCCTTTGCAGAAAAACAGCCCCAAAGCATGATGTTTCCACCCCCATGCTTCACAGTAGGTATGGTGTTCTTTGGATGCAACTCAGCATTCTTTGTCCTCCAAACACGACGAGTTGAGTTTTTACCAAAAAGTGATATTTTGGTTTCATCTGACCATATGACATTCTCCCAATCCTCTTCTGGATCATCCAAATGCTCTCTAGCAAACTTCAGACGGGCCTGGACATGTACTGGCTTAAGCATGGGGACACGTCTGGCACTGCAGGATTTGAGTCCCTGGCGGCGTAGTGTGTTACTGATGGTAGGCTTTGTTACTTTGGTCCCAGCTCTCTGCAGGTCATTCACTAGGTCCCCCCGTGTGGTTCTGGGATTTTTGCTCACTGTTCTTGTGATCATTTTGACCCCACAGGGTGAGATCTTGCGTGGAGCCCCAGATCGAGGGAGATTATCAGTGGTCTTGTATGTCTTCCATTTCCTAATAATTGCTCCCACAGTTGATTTCTTCAAACCAAGCTGCTTACCTATTGCAGATTCAGTCTTCCCAGCCTGGTGCAGGTCTACAATTTTGTTTCTGGTGTCCTTTGACAGCTCTTTGGTCTTGGCCATAGTGAAGTTTGGAGTGTGACTGTTTGAGGTTGTGGACAGGTGTCTTTTATACTGATAACAACTTCAAACAGGTGCCATTAATACAGGTAATGAGTGGAGGACAGAGGAGCCTCTTAAAGAAGGTTACAGGTCTGTGAGAGCCAGAAATCTTGCTTGTTTGTAGGTGACCAAATACTTATTTTCCACCATAATTTGCAAATAAATTCATAAAGAATCCTACAATGTGATTTTCTGGATTTTTTTTTTTCATTTTGTCTGTCATAGTTGACGTGTACCTATGATGAAAATTACAGGCCTCTCTCATCTTTTTAAGTGGGAGAACTTGCACAATTGGTGGCTGACTAAATACTTTTTTGCCCCACTGTAATTATAACATAATAACACACAGAAATACGAGCCTTTCGTCATTAATATGGTCGAATCCGGAAATTATCATTTCGAAAACGAAACGTTTATTATTTCAGTGAAATATTAACTAAATATGCAGGTTTAAAAATATATACTTCTGTATTGATTTTAAAGAAAGGCATTAATGTTTACGGTTAGGTACATTGGTGCAACGACAGTGCTTTTTTCGCAAATGCGCTTGTTAAATCGTCACCCGTTTGTCGAAGTAGGATGTGATTCAATGAGAAATGAACAGGCACCGCATCGATTATATGCAACGAAGGACACGTTAGATAAACTAGTAATATCATCAACCATGTGTAGTTAACTAGTGATTATGTTAAGATTGATAATTTTTTATAAGATAAGTTTAATGCTAGCTAGCAACTTACCTTGGCTTCTTGCTGCCCTCGCGTAACAGGTAGTCAGCCTGCCATGCAGGCTCCTCGTGGAGTGCAATGTAAGGCAGGTGGTTAGAGCTTTGAACTAGTAACCGGAAGGTTGCAAAAACGAATCCCCGAATCCCCCCTGAACAAGGCCATCATGGAAAATAAGAATGTGTTCTTAATCTGACTTGCCTAGTTAAATAAAGGTGTAAAAATTATTTTTTTTAATCGGCAAATCGGTGAACAAAAATACGGATTACCGATTGTTATGAAAACTTGAAATCGGCCCTAATTAATCGGCCATTCCGATTAATCGGTCGAACTCTACCCTGTATATAGCCATGTTATTACCTCATAGCCCTGCACATTGACTCGGTACGTGTACTCACTGTATATAGCCATGTTATTACCTGGTACCTCCTGCACATTGACTCAGTACTGGTACTTGTTGGAAAATGACCCATAAGTAAGCATTTCACTGTTGGTCTACACCTGTTGTTTACCAAGCATGTGACAATTATCTTTTTTGATTTTATTGCTGGGCTTTGCAGAAAGGTTTCTGCACTCAATGTTTCATACAGGTACACTGGCCTGACTGGCTGGAGTTGGTGGTCTTTGAAGCTGCTATTGGCTGATCTCTCCGGCATACAAGGCTACCAGCCACAAGCTGGTATTGCTTGGCTGTTGGCTGTTATTGGCAGGCCTTTTCGAACAGTAATCTGTCATTGGCTGGTGTTTTTGATTTGGACTGAGCCTGGTGTGTTCTATGAGTCAGTTCCTTCCCTGACAGCTGTAGCCGTGTGAAGAACAAGACGAAGGAAACATCCCATATCATTAGTCACTCAGCAGTTATGTGAGCTGAATGGCCAGCGTTCTGTTTCTCCTATTATCAACTTATTATGTTATCATCCACTCTCCAAAACAGGCTTCCAAAAGGGTTCTTCAGCTGTCCCCATAGGAGAACCCTTTTTGGTTCCAGGTAGAACTCTTTTGGGTTCCATGTAGAACCCTCTGTGTAAAGGGTTCTGCATGGAACTCAAAAGGGTTATACCTGGAACCAAAGAGGGTTCTTCAAAGGGATATCTTATGGGGACAGCAGAAGAACCTAAGAGTGAACCTTTCCAAGAGTGTACCTTTTAATCATCAACCACCAACCATTATCATCGCTTCTAATCATCAACCACCAACCATTATCATCCCTTTTAATCATCAACCACCAACCATTATCATCCCTTTTAATCATCAACCACCAACCATTATCATCCCTTTTAATCATCAACCACCAACCATTATCATCCCTTTTAATCATCAACCACCAACCAGTATCATCCCTTTTAATCATCAACCATTATCATCCCTTTTAATCATCAACCATTATCATCCCTTTTAATCATCAACCATTATCATCCCTTTTAATCATCAACCATTATCATCCCTTTTAATCATCAACCATTATCATCCCTTTTAATCATCAACCACCAACCATTATCATCCCTTTTAATCATCAACCACCAACCATTATCATCCCTTTTAATCATCAACCATTATCATCCCTTTTAATCATCAACCACCAACCATTATCATCCCTTTTAATCATCAACCACCAACCAGTATCATCCCTTTTAATCATCAACCACCAACCAGTATCATCCCTTTTAATCATCAACCATTATCATCCCTTTTAATCATCAACCACCAACCATTATCATCCCTTTTAATCATCAACCATTATCATCCCTTTTAATCATCAACCACCAACCATTATCATCCCTTTTAATCATCAACCACCAACCATTATCATCCCTTTTAATCATCAACCATTATCATCCCTTTTAATCATCAACCACCAACCATTATCATCCCTTTTAATCATCAACCACCAACCAGTATCATCCCTTTTAATCATCAACCACCAACCAGTATCATCCCTTTTAATCATCAACCATTATCATCCCTTTTAATCATCAACCACCAACCATTATCATCCCTTTTAATCATCAACCATTATCATCCCTTTTAATCATCAACCACCAACCATTATCATCCCTTTTAATCATCAACCACCAACCATTATCATCCCTTTTAATCATCAACCACCAACCATTATCATCCCTTTTAATCATCAACCACCAACCATTATCATCCCTTTTAATCATCAACCACCAACCAGGGGAAGACACAATGACTGGTACTTTGTGTTCTGACTGCAGCAGCTCTCCACTGCTGTGAGGTGAGGGGGTGGGGGAGATAGAGAGAGTATGAAGGCAGCAAAGCCAGCCATTGTCCCAGCCTCAGACAGAGATGCCCTCTCTGAACCCTCCTGCTGCTGTGCCACCTGATGCCCAGGTGGGGCCCTGCCCTCAGTGCCCTGGGGCGGCGTGGCACACTGGCACCTGCTGTTCCCCCCTGTCCTGCCAGCACCCTGTGTCCCTGACTCACCCCTGTGCCCCCCTATGACCTCCCTCTTCACCCTCATGCCATTTCCTGAAAGCATGCCCTCAGTCACCTGCCTGCTGTTGCCAGGCAAGACTCTCTCTCTCAGATTCTGAGGCTTTTCGCTGTTCTAGTTCTCCTTAAGGACATGACAGGTTCTCTGTTCTAGTTCTCCTTAAGGACATGACAGGTTCTCTGTTCTAGTTCTCCTTAAGGACAGGAAATGACAGGTTCTCTGTTCTAGTTCTCCTTAAGGACAGGAAATGACAGGTTCTCTGTTCTAGTTCTCCTTAAGGACATGACAGGTTCTAGTTCTCCTTAAGGACATGACAGGTTCTAGTTCTCATAAGGACATGACAGGTTCTCTGTATTAGTTCTGCTTAGGAACATGACACGTTATCTGTTCTAGTTCTCCTTAAGGACATGACAGGTTCTCTGTTCTAGTTCTCCTTAAGGACAGGAAATGACAGGTTCTCTGTTCTAGTTCTCCTTAAGGACATGACAGGTTCTAGTTCTCCTTAAGGACATGACAGGTTCTCTGTTCTAGTTCTCCTTAAGGACATGACAGGTTCTCTGTTCTAGTTCTCCTTAAAGACATGACAGGTTCTCTGTTCTAGTTCTCCTTAAGGACATGACATGACAGGTTCTACTTCTCCTTAAAGACATGACAGGTTCTCTGTTCTAGTTCTCCTTAAGGACATGACATGACAGGTTCTACTTCTCCTTAAAGACATGACAGGTTCTCTGTTCTAGTTCTCCTTAAGGATATGACAGGTTCTCTGTTCTAGTTCTCCTTAAGGACATGACAGGTTCTCTGTTCTAGTTCTCCTTAAGGACATGACAGGTTCTCTGTTCTAGTTCTCCTTAAGGACATGACAGGTTCTCTGTTCTAGTTCTCCTTAAGGACATGACAGGTTCTCTGTTCTAGTTCTCCTTAAAGACATGACAGGTTCTCTGTTCTAGTTCTCCTTAAGGACATGACATGACAGGTTCTACTTCTCCTTAAAGACATGACAGGTTCTCTGTTCTAGTTCTCCTTAAGGATATGACAGGTTCTCTGTTCTAGTTCTCCTTAAGGACATGACAGTCTCTGTTCTAGTTCTCCTTAAGGACATGACAGGTTCTCTGTTCTAGTTCTCCTTAAGGACATGACAGGTTCTCTGTTCTAGTTCTCCTTAAGGACATGACAGGTTCTCTGTTCTAGTTCTCCTTAAGGACATGACAGGTTCTCTGTTCTAGTTCTCCTTAAGGACATGACAGGTTCTCTGTTCTAGTTCTCCTTAAGGACATGACAGGTTCTCTGTTCTAGTTCTCCTTAAGGACATGACAGGTTCTCTGTTCTAGTTCTCCTTAAGGACATGACAGGTTCTCTGTTCTAGTTCTCCTTAAGGACATGACAGGTTCTCTGTTCTAGTTCTCCTTAAGGACATGACAGGTTCTCTGTTCTAGTTCTCCTTAAGGACAAGGTCACAAATCCTGCCTACTGTCCCCTTTTCCTCTCTGACTTCAGTTTCCCCTCTCCTCTCCTCTCCTCTCCTCTCCTCTCCTCTCCTCTCCTCTCCTCTCCTCTCCTCTCCTCTCCTCTCCTCTCCTCTCCTCTCCTCTCCTCTCCTCTCCTCTCCTCTCCTCTCCTCTCCTCTCCTCTCCTCTCCTCTCCCTCCTGTCCATCCAGATTAATATGATATCCACCACCACCTTGCTTTACATAAAGAGGGGTATAGGGAGATTTAGTGGGGAGAGGGGGAGGTTGGAGGTTGCAGATGGGAGTGTGACGAGAGGTCCTGCAGTAACAGAGGGGGAGGATGGGTAACCTGAGAGGAACAGGCAGGGTGGCACTGCATTGAGACACACACACACACACACACACACACACACACACACACACACACACACACACACACACACACACACACACACACACACACACACACACACACACACACACATACTGCTGCCAGTGCCATAGACCGAGACTGCACCGGTCCCGCAATCAACAGTACAGCAACCTCTCAGTCACAAACACACAACCTATACAGTACACACACACACAGCCTCTCAGTCACAAACACACAACCTATACAGTACACACACACACAACCTCTCAGTCACAAACACACAACCTATACAGTACACACACACAACCTATACAGTACATACACACACAACCTATACAGTACACACACACAGCCTATACGTCACAAACACACAACCTATACAGTACACACAACCTCTCAGTCACAAACACACAACCTATACAGTACACACACACAACCTCTCAGTCACAAACACACAACCTCTCAGTCACAAACACACAACCTCTCAGTCACAAACACACAACCTCTCAGTCACAAACACACAACCTATACAGTACATACACACAAACACACAACCTATACAGTACACACACACAACTCATCCCTGTGGACTAGCTGTAGTAGTTTAAATGGGCTGGGTATCATGGCTTGTGTGGAATGTAGGCCAGACAGACTAGTTCCTAGGAAGCCTGGTTTCTGGTCTCTGGTCTCTTGTCCCTGGTCTCTGGTCCCTGGTCTCTGGTCCCTGGTCCCTGGTCTCTGGTCTCTGATCTTTGGTCCCTGGTCTCTGGTCCCTGGTCCCCTGGTCTCTGGTCCCTGATCTCTGGTCCCTGGTCTCTGATCTCTGGTCCCTGGTCTCTGATCTCTGGTCCCTGATCTCTGGTCTCTGGTCCCTGGTCTCTGGTCTCTGGTCCCTGGTCTCTGGTCTCTGGTCCCTGGTCTCTGGTCCCTGGTCTCTGATCTCTGGTCCCTGGTCTCTGATCTCTGGTCCAGCTGGGAAACTAGATGAACACATCAGCCTAGCTCTGGACACATTTCCTAGGCCAGTGGGACATGATATAGTCTGTCAGTCTGTGCTGCTCTCTGTGTGACCTTGGCTGAACTGTAACCCTCAGTAAAAGCCCTGCAGAAGTCATGGTGCTGCCCCATAGCTACTGTACCACGGTAAACACACACACACCCATACCCACACGTCATTCCATCAACAGGTGTGTGTTATCAGGCAGTGCTGAGCAGTGCACTGTGGGGTTTTGTGTAATGTGTAGAAACAGAAACACCTGTTCCACTGTTATCTCTATAGTCTGAAACCATTAAGTCATCGTTGAGCTTGTCTTTCACATTGCTCTGTTTTGTTGATGTGAAAGTGAGAGCTTTTGATTAGATAGAAGGATCAGGTCTAGGCCCTAGCAGAGAAAGGTAATATGTTACCAGGAGGGGGTGGTGGGGGCTGTGGACAGGTTTACAGTATACGTGTGTGTACCTGTGTGTGTCCAGGTGCACTGTGATTTCTGGGGGTATATTTGGCCTTCCTATCACACTCTATCTCAGCAAGACTTCCCCTGTAATGTTGCTCAGTCCCATTAACAATGACTTTAGATACGGCAGATAGAATGTTATCAGCATTACAAACAGGACTGTGTGTTAGTTTCCCTGGGCTGGCTCTGATAGGCTATCTGACTGGTTGCTATGCGGTTGCTATCTGACTTCCTGCTGATGTGATAGGATGTGTGACTTGTGATTGTAGAAGGCCCGGGGCATGTGATACAGGACCATTTCCACACACCTGGACCGACGACTTGGCTGACCTCCCATCTGGCGGACTGTGTATAATAAGTTGTGTGTGTGTTCTTGCACGGGTGCAGGTGTGTTTACGGTAATGTACTGTATGGCATTAGCTGCAGCCCCATATGTTCACGCACCCACACACCACAGGGGTACAGGTGTGTGTGTGTGTGTGTGTGTGTGTGTGTGTGTGTGTGTGTGTGTGTGTGTGTGTGTGTGTGTGTGTGTGTGTGTGTGTGTGTGTGTGTGTGTGTGTGTGTGTGTGTGTGTGTGTGTGTGTGTGTGTGTGTGTGTGTGTGTACAGTTAGGGCAGAGACCATGGCTGTCTGCAGGTGTGTTAGATAGAAATATGAGTGGTCATGACTGGTGTCAAAGTTCAACTGTCACCTACAGCCCAACTAAGGCTGAGAACACTGTTCTGTTGATGTTCCTGTATTCATGTCTGTGTGTTTGCATCATCACACACTGTCAGAAATGGTCAAGGCACGCAAACAGAGACGACTGGAGAGAAGTGGGGTCAGAGAGTGGAGCGGTGTGTGTACTGGTATGTGTGTGTACTGGTGTGTGTCTGTGCGTGTACTGGTGTGCGTGTACTGGTGTGTGTGTGTGCGTGTACTGGTGTGTGTGTGTGTGTGTGTGTGTGTGTGTGTGTGTGTGTGTGTATGTGTGTGTGTGTGTGTGTGTGTGTGTGTGTGTGTGTGTGTGTGTGTGTGTGTGTGTGTGTACTGGTGTGCGTGTACTGGTGTGTGTGTGTGTGCGTATACTGGTGTGTGTGTGTGTGTGTGTGTGTGTGTACTTGTGTGTGTGTGTGTGTGTGTGTACTGGTCATTCAATCAAATGTATTTATAAAGCCCTTCTTTGATGTCACAAAGTGCTGTACAGAAACCCAGCCTAAAACAGCAAGCAATGCAGGTGTAGAAGCACGGTGGCTAGGAAAAACTCCCTAGAAAGGCCAGAACCTAGGAAGAAACCTAGAGAGGAACTAGACTATGAGGGGTGGCCAGTCCTCTTCTGGCTGTGCAGGGTGGAGATTATAACAGAACATGGCCAAGATGTTCAAATGTTCATAGATGACCAGCAGGGTCAGATAATAATAATCACAGTGGTTGTAGAGGATGCAACAGGTCAGCACCTCAGGAGTAAATGTCAGTTGGCTTTTCATAGCCGATCATTCAGAGTTAGACAGCAGGTGAGGTAGAGAGAGAGAGTCGAAAACAGCAGGTCTGGGACAAGGTAGCACGTCCGGTGAACAGGTCAGGGTTCCATAGCCGCAGGCTATGGAACTACTGGTGTGTGTGTGTGTGTGTGTGTGTACGGGGGTGTGTGTGTGTGTGTGTGTGTGTGTACTGGTGTGTGTGTGTTCGTGTGCAAAATTAATAGTTATTTTAAGTCACCTTCCTTTAGACAGGGATGGATGAGCGGAAAGGAGGATGCTGGGTAATTTGTCAGAGCAGCACTCAGCACCCCTCTGTCCCTTGTTCCTGGGGACCCACTAGGTTGTCAATAGCCTCTCTCTCTCTCTCTCTCTCTCTCTCTCTCGCTTTCTCTCTCGCTTTCTCTCTCTCTCGCTTTCTCTCTCTCTCGCTTTCTCTCTCTCGCTTTCTCTCTCTCTCTCGCTTTCTCTCTCTCTCTCGCTTTCTCTCTCGCTTTCTCTCTCTCTCGCTTTCTCTCTCTCTCGCTTTCTCTCTCTCTCTCTCTCTCTCTCGCTTTCTCTCTCTCTCTCGCTTTCTCTCTCTCTCACTTTCTCTCTCTCTCTCGCTTTCTTTCTCTCTCGCTTTCTTTCTCTCTCTCTCCTCTCTCCTCTCTGCCTGCCTCACACAACTACAGAAGCTTAATGGTAATATCCATACCACAAAGTATTCTCCTGAGGACAGTGGGGCATTAGGCTAGTACTTAACTGAATATATTATTTTAATTCAATCGCCTAAAGCTTTTTGTTGCAAAATACTTCAGAACAGACAGAGCACACAATAGAAAATACATACAGTACCAGTCAAGAGTTTGGACACATCTACTCATTCAAGGGTTTTTCTTTATTTGACTATTTTCTACATTGTAGAATAATAGTGAAGACATCAAAACTATGAAATAGCACATATGGTATCATGTGGTAACCAAAAAAGTATTCTGAATATTCTTCAAAGTAGCCACCCTTTGCCTTGATGACAGCTTTGCACACTCTTGGCATTCTCTCAACCAGCTTCATGAGGAATGCTTTTCCAACAGTCTTGAAGGAGTTTCCACATATGCCGAGCACTTGTTGGCTGCTTTTCCTTCACTCTGCGGTCCAACTCATCCCAAACCATCTCAGTTGGTGTTTAGGTTGGGTGATTGTGGAGGCCAGGTCATCTGATGCAGCACTCCCATCACTCTCCTTCTTGTTCAAATAGCCCTTACACAGCCTGGAGGTGTATTGGGTCATTGTCCTGTTGAAAAACAAATGATAGTCCCACTAAGCGCAAACCAGATGGGATGGCGTATCGCTGCAAAATGCTGTGGTAGCCATCTTGGTTAAATGTGCCTTGAATTCTAAATAAATCACTGACAGTGTCACCAGCAAAGCTCCATCACACCTCCTCCATGCTTCACGGTGGAAACCACACATGCGGAGATAATCCGTACACCTACTCTGCGTCTCACAAAGACACGGCGGTTGAGCCCAAGCGAGTCTCTTCTTCTTATTGGTGTCTTTTAGTAGTGGTTTCTTTGCAGCAGTTCGACCATGAAGGCCTGATTCACGCAGTCTCCTCTGAACAGTTGATGTTGAGATGTGTCTGTTACTTGAACTCTGTAAAGCATTTATTTGGGCTGCAATTTCTGACACTGGTAACTCTAATGAACTTATCCTCTGCAGCAGAGGTAACTCTGGGTCTTCCTTTCCTATGGCGGTTCTCATGAGAGCCAGTTTCATCATCGCGCTTGATGGTTTTGTGACTGCAATTGAAGAAACTTTCAAAGTTCTTGACATTTTCCGGATTGACTGACCTTCATGTCAAGAGTTACCTCTGCTGCAGAGGATAAGTTCATTAGAGTTACCAGTCTCAGAAATTGCAGCCTAAATAAATGCTTTACAGAGTTCAAGTAACAGACACATCTGGTGTGGACTGTCGTTTCTCTTTTCTTATTTGAGCTGTTCTTGCTGTTCTTGCCTTAATATCTTCTGTATACCCCCCACCTTGCCACAACACAACTGATTGGCTCAAATGCATTAAGAAGGAAAGGGGGGGGGGGGGTGTTAGAGAGAGTCTGTGGTAGTGGTGGTAAAGCCAGAGAAACAGAGACCAAGAGGGGAAGAGACAGAACAAGAAAGAGAATGGGAATAAAGAGATAAACTGAGTTCCTAAGTGTATCTAAGGCCACCGTATGTAGACTAAAGGAAACCGATCTGCTTGAGGAAGCGCAGGGTGATGATGGTATCAGATTAGCCCAGCTCAGATTAGCTTCTGATATCCAATCAGTCAAATCAGCCCAACATCAATGGCTGTGTAACTCTATCTCTCTGTATCTCTAATCTGGAATCTGGAGCACAGCAGAGCAAATAGAGGACGTCTGCTTCCTGTTGTTATTAGAGGCATTCATGGTGGGACCACAAGGACCATGTAACCTGATCAGGAAAAGTTCTGGTCCTAATGAGGAAGACCTCTGGCCTCCTAGGGTTGAAATAATGCTGGTACCTTTCTTTTCAGAAATCCATTTTGAAGGATTTCCAGTTGGAAGATTTCCCTTCTTGCTTATTATTCACTCCTGATTCTGGGAAACCTCCAAATGTGATTTCTGGAAAACCCAGGAAATTTGGTAAAATTAGGCTTACTGGTATCTTGCATCATTACTCCGAGGCATGTGAATAAGCGAGGGAGAGAGAGAACTGTGGTCTGAGCTGTGTGTTGTTACACTGAATGTGTGTATTAGTTATGGGGGAAAAATTGATAAAATGATATTATTTTTGACGATATATCGTATCATGTTGACAATATCGTAATATAATTTTTGTGCTTGTTGGCTGTACCTGCACCAAAACTCCAGTATTTTTCCTTCATAGCTTGTTCTCCATCTTCTTTTTAAGTACGGAGCCCATTTGTTTTCGGCACAACTTGTTCCTCTGCAGCAGACATATGGTGAGCAATATGTTTGGAACATTGAATCATTATAAAATCACGGTGTCAAATCGCTATACATATAGAATCATGAGAATCGCTATACATATAGAATCATGAGAATCGCTATACATATAGAATCATGAGAATCGCTATACATATAGAATCATGAGAATCGCTATACATATAGAATCATGAGAATCGCTATACATATAGAATCATGAGAATCGCTATACATATATAATCATGAGAATCGCTATACATATAGAATCATGAGAATCGCTATACATATAGAATCATGAGAATCGCTATAGATATATAATCATGAGAATCGCTATACATATATAATCATGAGAATCGCAATACATATAGAATCATTAGAATCACTATACATATATAATCATGAGAATCACTATACATATATAATCATGAGAATCGCTATACATATAGAATCATGAGAATCACTATACATATATAATCATGAGAATCACTATACATATATAATCATGAGAATCGCAATACATATAGAATCATGAGAATCACTATACATATAGAATCATGAGAATCGCTATACATATAGAATCATGAGAATCGCTATACATATAGAATCATGAGAATCGCTATACATATAGAATCATGAGAATCGCTATACATATAGAATCATGAGAATCGCTATACATATAGAATCATGAGAATCGCTATACATATAGAATCATGAGAATCGCTATACATATAGAATCATGAGAATCGCTATACATATAGAATCATGAGAATCGCTATACATATAGAATCATGAGAATCGCTATACATATAGAATCATGAGAATCGCTATACATATAGAATCATGAGAATCGCTATACATATAGAATCATGAGAATCGCTATACATATAGAATCATGAGAATCGCTATACATATAGAATCATGAGAATCGCTATACATATAGAATCATGAGAATCGCTATACATATAGAATCATGAGAATCGCTATACATATAGAATCATGAGAATCACTATACATATAGAATCATGAGAATCACTATACATATAGAATCATGAGAATCACTATACATATAGAATCATGAGAATCGCTATACATATAGAATCATGAGAATCACAATACATATAGAATCATGAGAATCACTATACATATAGAATCATGAGAATCACTATACATATAGAATCATGAGAATCGCTATACATATCGTATCGACACCTATGTATCTTGATAATATCGGATGGTGAGGTTCCTGGCAATTCCCAGCCAAAGTGTTACTATGGTTTGACCTCTAGAGGGTGTTGTTTTACCCATGTAGGATTATTTACAGGATTAACCATGATCCGGCTCATTTCTGTTATTACACAGGACAACACCTTGACAACATGCCAGCTGGACTGTTTACTGTGTCCTGTGGTGTGGGAGTTGATGTGATTCACAGGGCTGGTTAATGGTGGTCTGGCTTTTGATGTTATCCTGCAGGTGGCTCATCTGTTAGGTTCTGTTGTGTTGTGTGTTGTTTGTCAGGACTCTGTGTCTGCATTTTCCTGTGTGTGTAATAGATGGTTAACCTCTGGAGTTCCCTTGTCGGCAGTGTTAGACAGAGGAAGGCTCAGGAAGCAGGATGCAGTGGTAGTGAAAGGTGTTCTATGTGGACAGAGTCTCTGTCTGTCCTCTCTTATAGGAATGACTCTTTATACTGTGTATTTGTGCTGTGGAAGTGTCTTCCTCCTTCCTGCAGCTCACTCTCTGTGTGTTTGTTGTTTAGTGTGTTTTGGTGCTCTGTTCCTGGATCTGTGTGTGTGTTTAATTCTGTGTGTTTGTTGTTTAGTGTGTTTTGGTGCTCTGTTCCTGGATCTGTGTGTGTGTTTAATTCTGTGTGTTTGTTGTTTAGTGTGTTTTGGTGCTCTGTTCCTGGATCTGTGTGTGTGTTTAATTCTGTGTGTTTGTTGTTTAGTGTGTTTTGGTGCTCTGTTCCTGGATCTGTGTGTGTGTTTAATTCTGTGTGTTTGTTGTTTAGTGTGTTTTGGTGCTCTGTTCCTGGATCTGTGTGTGTGTTTAATTCTGTGTGTTTGTTGTTTAGTGTGTTTTGGTGCTCTGTTCCTGGATCTGTGTGTGTGTTTAATTCTGTGTGTTTGTTGTTTAGTGTGTTTTGGTGCTCTGTTCCTGGATCTGTGTGTGTGTTTAATTCTGTGTGTTTGTTGTTTAGTGTGTTTTGGTGCTCTGTTCCTGGATCTGTGTGCGTGTTTAATTCTGTGTGTTCAGGTGGTATAATTTCCAGTCAGTGAGCGTTGTGGTGGTCTTTCCCCTCACATCTGCAATGTGTGTATGTCATGATGGTGGTGACACACACATAGACCCCCCCCCCCCCCCCCCCCCCCAAATCTTGCTGCTGTGATGGCACACTGTGGCATTTCACCCAGTAGATATGGGAGTTTATCAAAATTGGGTTTGTTTTTGAATTATTTGTGGATCTGTGTAATCTGAGGGAAATATGTGTCTCTAATATGGTCATACATTTGGCAGGAGGTTAGGAAGTGCAGCTCAGTTTCCACCTCACTTTGTGGGCAGTGTGCACATAGCCTGTCTTCTCTTGAGAGCCAGGTCTGCCTACGGCAGCCTTTCTCAATAGCAAGGCTATGCTCACTGAGTCTGTACATAGTCAAAGCTTTCCTTAAGTTTGGGTCAGTCACAGTGGTCAGGTATTCTGCCACTGTGTACTCTCTGTTTAGAGCCAAATAGCATTCTAGTTTACAGTTTTTTTGTAAATTCTTTCTAATGTGTCAAGTAATTATCTTTTTGTTTTCTCATGATTTGGTTGAGTCTAATTGTGTTGCTGTCCTGGGGCTCTGTGGGGTGTGTTTGTGGTTGTGAACAGAGCCCCAGGACCAGCTTGCTTAGGGGACCCTTCTTCAGGTTCATTTCTCTGTAGGTGATGGCTTTGTTATGGAAGGTTTGGGAATCGCTTCCTTTTAGGTGGTTGTAGATTTTGATCATTAGTGTGTATCGGCCTAATTCTGCTCTGCATGCATTATTTGGTGTTTTACATTGTACACTGAGTATATTTTTGCAGAATTCTGCATGGAGTCTCAATTTGGTGTTTGTCACATTTTGTTAATTCTTGGTGAGCAGACCCCAGACCTTTTTTTGTTGTTGCCAGATCCTACTTGGTATGTCGAATTTTATGTTCTTTTTGATAGCATAGAATCTTGCCTTGTCTCTCAACTCATTCACAGCTTTGTGGAAGTTACCTGTGGTGCTGATGTTTAGGCCGAGGTATGTATAATATTTTGTGTACTCTAGGGCAACGATGTCTGGAATTTGTATTTGTGGTCCTGGAAACTGGACCTCTTTTGGAACACCATTATTTTTGTCTTACTAATATTTACTTTCAGGTCCCAAGCCCGACAGAATCTGTGCAGAAGATCTAGGTGCCGCTTTGTTGTTGATAGAAGCACCAGATCATCAGCAAACAGTAGACATTTGATTTCAGATTCTAGTAGGGTGAGGACGGGTGCTGCAGACAGTTCTAGTGCCCTCGCCAATTCGTTGATATATATGTTGAAGAGGGTGGGGCTTAAGCTGCATCCCTGTCTCACCCCACGGCCCTGTGGAAAGAAATGTGTGTGTGTTTTTGCCAATTTTAACCACACACTTGTTGTTTGTGTACATGGATTTCATAATGGTGTATGTTTTTCCCACAACAACCCTTTCCATCAATTTGTATAGCAGACCCTCATGCCAAATTGAGTCAAAAGCTTTTTTGAAATCAACAAAGAATGAAAAGCCTTTGCCTTTGTTTTGGTTTGTTTGTTTGTCAATTAGAGTCCTCAGGGTGAATACGTAGTCTGTCGTATGGTAATTTGGTAAAAAGACATTTACATTACATTTACATTACATTTAAGTCATTTAGCAGACGCTCTTATCCAGAGCGACTTACAAATTGGTGCATTCACCTTATGATATCCAGTGGAACAACCACTTTACAATAGTGCATCCAAATCTTTTAAGGGGGGGGGGGGGTTAGAAGGATTACTTTATCCTATCCTAGGTATTCCTTAAAGAGGTGGGGTTTCAGGTGTCTCCGGAAGGTGGTGATTGACTCCGCTGTCCTGGCGTCGTGAGGGAGCTTGTTCCACCATTGGGGTGCCAGAGCAGCGAACAGTTTTGATTGGGCTGAGCGGGAACTGTGCTTCCTCAGAGGTAGGGGGGCCAGCAGGCCAGAGGTGGATGAACGCAGTGCCCTTGTTTGGGTGTAGGGCCTGATCAGAGCCTGAAGGTATGGAGGTGCCGTTCCCTTCACAGCTCCGTAGGCAATCACCATGGTCTTGTAGCGGATGCGAGCTTCAACTGGAAGCCAGTGGAGAGAGCGGAGGAGTGGGGTGACGTGAGAGAACTTGGGAAGGTTGAACACCAGACAGGCTGCGGCGTTCTGGATGAGTTGTAGGGGTTTAATGGCACAGGCAGGGAGCCCAGCCAACAGCGAGTTGCAGTAATCTAGACGGGAGATGACAAGTGCCTGGATTAGGACCTGCGCCGCTTCCTGTGTGAGGCAGGGTCGTACTCTGCGAATGTTGTAGAGCATGAACCTACAGGATCGGGCCACCGCCTTGATGTTAGTGGAGAACGACAGGGTGTTGTCCAGGATCACGCCAAGGTTCTTAGCACTCTGGGAGGAGGACACAAGGGAGTTGTCAACCGTGATGGCGAGATCATGGAACGGGCAGTCCTTCCCCGGGAGGAAGAGCAGCTCCGTCTTGCCGAGGTTCAGCTTGAGGTGGTGATCCGTCATCCACACTGATATGTCTGACAGACATGCAGAGATGCGATTCGCCGCCTGGTTATCAGAAGGGGGAAAGGAGAAGATGAATTGTGTGTCGTCTGCATAGCAATGATAGGAGAGACCATGTGAGGATATGACAGAGCCAAGTGACTTGGTGTATAGCGAGAATAGGAGAGGGCCTAGAACAGAGCCCTGGGGGACACCAGTGGTGAGAGCGCATGGTGCGGAGACAGATTCTCGCCACGCCACCTGGTAGGAGCGACCTGTCAGGTAGGACGCAATCCAAGCGTGGGCCGCGCCGGAGATGCCCAACTCGGAGAGGGTGGAGAGGAGGATCTGATGGTTCACAGTATCAAAGGCAGCAGATAGGTCTAGAAGGATGAGAGCAGAGGAGAGAGAGTTAGCTTTAGCAGTGCGGAGAGCCTCCGTGACACAGAGAAGAGCAGTCTCAGTTGAATGCCCAGTCTTGAAACCTGACTGATTAGGATCAAGAAGGTCATTCTGAGAGAGATAGCAGGAGAGCTGGCCAAGGACGGCACGTTCAAGAGTTTTGGAGAGAAAAGAAAGAAGGGATACTGGTCTGTAGTTGTTGACATCGGAGGGATCGAGTGTAGGTTTTTTCAGAAGGGGTGCAACTCTCGCTCTCTTGAAGACGGAAGGGACGTAGCCAGCGGTCAAGGATGAGTTGATGAGCGAGACAATTTGACATTTGCTCAGTACATTGTTTTCACTGAGGAAATGAACTAGTCTGCTGTTAATGATAATGCAGAGGATTTTCCCAAGGTTGCTTTTGATGCATGTCCCACGGTAGTCATTGGGGTAAAATTTGTCTCCACTTTTGTGGATTGGGTTGAACAGTCCTTGGTTCCAAATATTGGGGAAGATGCCAGAGCTAAGGATGATGTTAAAGAGTTTAATTATAGCCAATTGGAATTTGTGGTTTGTATCTTTTATCATTTCATTGACGATACAATCAACACCGCAGGCCTTTCAATTCCATTGAGCTGATTTCTGATGTGCTGTTCCTTCTTTTTCCCTAGTGTATTGTTTTAGTGATTCACTGTAGTGAAGGCGTAGACTCAGGTTTTCTGGGTCTCCATGTTTTTGGTTGGACAGGTTTCTCCATTTCTTTCTTAGGTTTTTGCGTTCTTAATCAAACCATTTGTCATTGGTGTTAATTTTCTTTGGTTTTCTGTTTGACATTTTTAGATTTGATAGGGAAGTTGAGAGGTCAAATATAGGTTTTCTACTGCCAAGTTTTCACCTTCACTGTTACAGTGGAACGTTTTGTCCAGGAAGTTGTCTAAAAGTGATTGAATGTGTTGTTGCCTAATTGTTTTTGGTAGGTTTCCACACTACATTCCTTCCGTCTATAGCATTTCTTAATATTATTCAGTTCCTTTGGCTTTGATGCCTCATGATTAAATATTGCGCTCTTCAAATAGACTGGGATTTTGCTGTGATCTGATAGGTGTGTCAGTGGGCTGACTGTGAATGCTCTGAGAGACTCTGGGTTGAGGTCAGTGATAAAGCAATCTACAGTACCACTGCCAACGGGTGAACTGTAGGTGTACCTACCATAGGAGTCCCCTCGAAGTCTACCATTGACTATGTACAGTTGTGGCCAAAAGTTTTGAAAAACACAAATATTAATTTTCACAAAGTCTGCTGCCTCAGCTTGTATGATGGCAATTTGCATATACTCCAGAATGTTATGAAGAGTGATCAGATGAATTGCAATTAATTGCAAAGTCCCTCTTTGCCATGCAAATGAACTGAATCCCCCAAAAACATTTCCACTGCATTTCAGCCCTGCCACAAAAGGACCAGCTGACATGTCAGTGATTCTCTCGTTAACACAGGTGTGAGTGTTGACAAGGACAAGGCTGGAGATCACTCTGTCATGCTGATTGAGTTCGAATAACAGACTGGAAGCTTCAAAAGGAGGGTGGTGCTTGGAATCATTGTTCTTCCTCTGTCAACCATGGTTACCTGCAAGGAAACATGTGCCGTCATCATTGCTTTGCACAAAAAGGGCTTCACAGGCAAGGATATTGCTGTCAGTAAGATTGCACCTAAAACAACCATTTATCGGATCATCAAGAACTTCAAGGAAAGCGGTTCAATTGTTGTGAAGGAGGCTTCAGGGCGCCCAAGAAAGTCCAGCAAGCGCCAGGACCGTCTCCTAAAGTTGATTCAGCTGCGGGATCGGGGCACCACCAGTACAGAGCTTGCTCAGGAATGGCAGCAGGCAGGTGTGAGTGCATCTGCACACACAGTGAGGCAAATACTTTTAGAGGATGGCCTGGTGTCAAGAAGGGCAGCAAAGAAGCCACTTCTCTCCAGGATAAACATCAGGGACAGACTGATATTCTGAAAAAGGTACAGGGATTGGACTGCTGAGGACTGGGATAAAGTCATTTTCTCTGATGAATCCCCTTTCTGATTGTCTGGGGCATCCTGAGACCATTCATGTGTTGGGTTGCTTCTCAGCCAAGGGAGTGGGCTCACTCACAATTTTGCCTAAGAACACAGCCATGAATATAGAATGGTACCAATACATCCTCCGAGAGCAACTTCTCCCAACCATCCAGGAACAGTTTGGTGACGAACAATGCCTTTTCCAGCATGATGGAGCACCTTGCCATAAGGCAAAAATGATAACGTTGTGGCTGGTGGAACAAAACATGGATATTTTGGGTCAATTGCCAGGAAACTCCCCAGACCTTAATCCCATTGAGAACTTGTGGTCAATCCTCAAGAGGCGGGTGGACAAACAAAAACCCACAAATTCTGACAAACTCCAACCATTGATTATGCAAGAATGGGCTGCCATCAGTCAGGATGTGGTCCAGAAGTAAATTGACAGCATGCCATGGCGGATTGCAGAGGTCTTGAAAAAGAAGGGTCAACACTGCAAATATTGACTGTTTGCATCAACTTCATGTAATTGTCAATAAAAGCCTTTGACACTTATGAAATGCTTGTAATTATACTTCAGTATTCCATAATAACATCTGACAAAAATATCTAAAGATACTGAAGCAGCAAACTTTGTGGAAATTAATATTTGTTTCATTCTCAAGACTTTGGCCACAACTGTACATACCCAGCGTGCGACAGAGCTGCAGGAGTTGTGACCCGTTTTTGTTGGTTATGTTGTCATATTTGTTTCTAGGGGGGCATATGGTGAGGGAATGCTGTCCCCTCCAGGTACAGTGAGGGGAAAAAAGTATTTGATCCCCTGCTGATTTTGTAATGATCAGTCTATAATTTTAATGGTAGGTTTATTTGAACAGTGAGAGACAGAATAACAACAAAAAAATCCAGAAAAACGCATGTCAAAAATTTTATAAATTGATTTGCATTTTAATGAGGGAAACAAGTATTTGACCCCCTCTCAATCAGAAATATTTCTGGCTCCCAGGTGTCTTTTATACAGGTTACGAGCTGAGATTAGAGCACACTCTTAAAGGGAGTGCTCCTAATCTCAGTTTGTTACCTGTATAAAAGACACCTGTCCACAGAAGCAATCAATCAATCAGATTCCAAACTCTCCACCATGGCCAAGACCAAAGAGCCCTCCAAGGATGTCAGGGACAAGATTGCAGACCTACACAAAGCTGGAATGGGCTACAAGACCATCGCCAAGCAGCTTGGTGAGAAGGTGACAACAGTTGGTGCGATTATTCGCAAATGGAAGAAACACAAAAGAACTGTCAATCTCCCTCGGCCTGGGGCTCCATTCAAGATCTCACCTCGTGGAGTTGCAATGATCATGAGAACGATGAGGAATCAGCCCAGAACTACACGGGAGGATCTTGTCAATGATCTCGTCAATGATCTCAAGGCAGCTGGGACCATAGTCACCAAGAAAATAATTGGTAACACACTACGCCGTGAAGGACTGAAATCCTGCAGCGCCCGCAAGGTCCCAATGCTCAAGAAAGCACATATACATGCCCGTCTGAAGTTTGCCAATGAACATCTGAATGACTCAGAGGACAACTGGGTGAAAGTGTTGTGGTCAGATGAGACCAAAATGGAGCTCTTTGACATCAACTCAACTCGCCTTGTTTGGAGGAGGAGGAATGCTGCCTATGACCCCAAGAACACCATCCCCACCGTCAAACATGGAGGTGGAAACATTATGCTTTGGGGGTGTTTTTCTGCTAAGGGGACAGGACAACTTCACCGCATCAAAGGGACGATGGACGGGGCCATGTACTGTCAAATCTTGGGTGAAATCCTCCTTCCCTCAGCCAGGGCATTGAAAATGGGTCGTGGATGGGTATTCCAGCATGACAATGACCCAAAACGCACGGCCAAGGCAACAAAGGAGTGGCTCAAGAAGAAGCACATTAAGGTCCTGGAGTGGCCTAGCCAGTCTCCAGACCTTAATCCCATAGAAAATCTGTGGAGGTAGCTGAAGGTTTGAGTTGCCAAACATCAGCCTCGAAACCTTAATGACTTGGAGAAGATCTGCAAAGAAGAGTGGGACAAAATCCCTCCTGAGATGTGTGCAAACCTGGTGGCCAACTACAAGAAACGTCTGACCTCTGTGATTGCCAACAAGGGTTTTTGCCAACAAGGGTTTTGCCACCAAATACTAAGTCATGTTTCGCAGAGGGGTCAAATACTTATTTCCTTCATGTCACGTACTGACCATAGTAAGATGTTATTTTCTATGGTAGAGTAGGTCAGGGCGTGACAGGGGGTGTTTTGTGTTTTTCTATGTTTTGTATATCTATGTTTAGGTTCTAGTTTTCTATTTCTGTTGTTTTTGGGGATGATCTCCAATTAGATGCAGCTGGTCCTCATTGTCTCTAATTGGAGATCATACTTAAGTAGGGTTTTTTTCCGCCTGTGTTTGTGGGTAGTTGTCTTCTGTTTAGTTTATGTACCTGACTGGACTGTGCGCTTTCGCTTTGTTATTTTTTCTTTAGTGTTCTGAGTTAAAATAAATATTCATCATGAGCAATCAACACGCTGCGCTTTGGTCCCCTCTCTACGACAGCTGTTACACCTCATTAAAATGCAAATCATTTCATAACATTTATGACATGCGTTTTTCTGGATTCTTTTGTTGTTATTCTGTCTCTCACTGTTCAAATAAACCTTCCATTAAAATTATAGACTGATCATTTCTTTGTCAGTGGGCAAACATACAAAATCAGCAGGGGATCAAATACTTTTTTCCCCTCACTGTAGGTGTTTGTCCCCCTGTGTGCTGAGGGTGTCAGGTTCTTGTCCGGTTCAGGCATTTAGGTCGCCACAGACTAGTACATGTCCCTGGGCCTGGAAATGATTGCTTTCCACCTCCAGGATGGAGAAGCTGTCTTCATTAAAGTATGGTGATTCTAGTGGGGGGATATAGGTAGCACACAGGAGGACATTTTGTCTCTGAGATCATTTCCTTTAGAATTTCTAGCCTAATGTAAAATGTTGCTGTTTTGATTAATATAGTAGAGTAAGTTACGTCTGCTCTATACCAAGTTAGCATACCCCCTGAGTCCCCTCCCTGTTTCACACCTGGTAGTTTGGTGGATAGGACTACCAGCGCTCTCTGTCTCTCTATCTGTGGTGTGTGACAATACCATGAGCCAGGCGGTGATGTCACCCTCCATAGGAGGCAGGAGCAGGACAGGAACCTCCATCCACTCATCCACATAACTACCCACACATCCACTTTGTCCACCCCCCTGCGCCCCTTTCTCTCTCCTGGATTCCCCAGGACTCTCCGGTTCCATGCTGCCTTTCTATTATTCCCCTGTTTCTCCTCTTCTTCTCCTTTCTGCCATGATTCTTCCTGTTTTCCTTTCTGTCCTGAGTCGTTCTGCCCCTGAACAAGGTTCCTAGGCCGTCATTGAAAATAAGAATTTGTTCTTAACTGACTTGCCTAGTTAAATAAAGGTAAAATAAAATGAATAAAAAAATCCTCCTCCTTTCTGCCCTGATTCTTCCTGTTTATCCTGGCCTGTAAAGCTCCCCTGAGGTTGTGAGTCGTTCTGTGTCTTAACACCACCACAACCTATTGGGATGCTGTGTTCCCTCCAACAGATCTGCTTCCCCAGCCCAACATGACTCACCCACTCATCCCCGGCTGTCTCCATTAGCTGTTGAACAGCTCCAGTGTGTCCTGGTTGGTGAGGGTCTGAGCCTCTAATCGGCTGTTTATGAATGAACAATGTGTTTGAAACATTGGCATCCATTTTGGTGTTTAATCAAATAGGCCCAGTGTGTAAATCGAACTGTGGTGAGGTTCTGTGGATATGTTCCCTCCTGTCTACCAACTCTATGCATATAATGCTGTCAATAAGACATGGTTTGCATCCCAAATGGCACTCTGTTCCCTGTTCCCTACACTATGAGCCCTGCTCAGAAGTAGTGCACTATAAAGGGAATGGGTTTCCATTCAGCATGCACCCGTGAAGGAGATACGTTTCTGGTCTCATTCACAAAGATACAGCGTTCACTTGGCTTGACCATAAATGGATGAGACAGAGACAGAGAGACACACACAGAGACACACACAGAGAGACACACACAGAGACACACACAGAGAGACACACACAGAGAGACACACACAGAGACACACACAGAGAGACACACAGAGAGACACACAGAGACACACACAGAGACACACACAGAGACACACACAGAGAGACACACAGAGAGACACACAGAGAGACACACAGAGACACACACAGAGAGACACACAGAGACACACACAGAGAGACACACAGAGACACACACAGAGACACACAGAGACACACACAGAGAGACACACACAGAGACACACAGAGACACACACAGAGAGACACACAGAGACACACACAGAGAGACAGTCAGACTGGAATTCAATCAGTGTTGAGTAAGGCACTCAATCAAGTGTGTGTGTGAGAATCACATAGCTGCAGTGGAAGAAGTGTAATCAAACATGATGAACAATCCAAGTGAGAGGAGAGTGGGTTGTAGTGCGTGGAAGCTAAGTGTTCCACTGGGATTTCACTCTGTACATTTTCTCTAATTGTCTAAAAATATCAAATGTTTTTGTTTTTGTGGTTGTGTGACCTTGTTTTTCAGAGAAAGAGTGTGTGAGACTGAGACAATCTGTTTTTGTTTTTGTACTCAGATATGTGTTTGTATGCGTTGAGTGCGTTGGTAAATGTGTGTGTTCAGTGAGGGACAGGCCCTAATCATGTGAAGTGGCTGGACACAGTGTTCCATGCTCCAGTGTGTCCATGCAGCCTAGCGTTAGCCCACACACAGGAACACACAACATGAACACACTCATTTAGCAGTCATTAACCTAGCATAGAATAGAATAGCCCTGCATTCAGCCCATCCTGTAGCTATCTGTTGTATACATTCCTGTGTTGTGTTTGGTCTATTCTACTGTGATGGGTTCCAGCAGACTATGTATAGCACGTCTTTCAGTGCCTTCCATTACTCTTCTCATGCAGTTCCTCCTCTCTTCACTCTCTCTCTCTTCCCATGCATACCCTCCATGTTCCCTCTCTCCGCGTTCCCTCTTCCATCTTCTTCTCCCTACTTCTTTTCTTATACCTTCTCTCTCTCTTTCCCTCCCTTTTCCCTCTTTCCCTTCGTTCCTCTTCTCCTTCCTTATCTTGACATACCTCCCTCCCTCCATCTCTCCCACCTCCCTTTTTCCCTCCATTCCCAGCATTGTTTCTCAGGTCTGACTAGGACAGTTTAACGAAGCTGTGTGTTTACAGAGTGCTCCACGCTGCTCTACGCTGCTCCACACTGCTCCACTCTGCTCTCCGCTGCTCCCCGCTGCTCCACTCTGCTCCAATCTGCTTCACGCTGCTCTACGCTGCTCCCTGCTGCTCCACACTGCTCCACGCTGCTCTACGCTGCTCCCTGCTGCTCCACTCTGCTCCACTCTTTTCCACTCTTTTCCCCGCTGCTCCACTCTTTTCCACTCTGCTCCCCTCTGCTCCACTCTTTTCCCCACTGCTCCATTCTGCTCCACTGCTCCACACTGCTCCACGCTGCTCTACGCTGCTCCCTGCTGCTCCACTCTGCTCTCCGCTGCTCCCCGCTGCTCCACTCTTCTCCACTCTTTTCCCCGCTGCTCCACTCTGCTCCACTCTTTTCCACTCTTTTCCCCGCTGCTCCACTCTTTTCCACTCTGCTCCCCTCTGCTTCACTCTTTTCCCCACTGCTCCACTCTGCTCCCCGCTGCTCCACTCTTTTCCACGCTGCTCCACTCTGCTCCCCGCTGCTCCACTTTACTTCAACTGCTCCCCAATATCCAGCAGCAGCCTCCGGGTCCACCCACAGTACTGTATATACCGTATATACCTTATACTGTATACCTCATACTGTATATACCTTATACTATATACTATATATACACCTTACACCTTATATAGGCAGAGTTGCAAAGAAAAAGCCATATCTCAGACTGGACAATAAAAATAAAAGATTAAGATGGGCAAAAGAACACAGACAGTGGACAGAGGAACTCTGCCTAGAAGGCCAGCATCCCGGAGTCGCCTCTTCACTGTGAGTGATGTTTGCTGATAATGGGCCTCTGTACGCCTATGTAAATATTCCATAAAAAAATCTGCCGTTTCCAGCTACAATGGTCATTTACAACATTAACAATGTCTACACTGTATTTCTGATCAATTTGATGTTATTTTAATGGACAAAAAATGTGCTTTCCTTTCAAAAACAAGGACATTTCTAAGTGACCCCAAACTTTTGAACGGTAGTGTATATCATACTGTATATCCCTTATATACCGTATACCTTAAATACCTCCTACTGTATATCCCTTATATACTGTATACCTTATATACCTCCTACTGTATATACCATATATACAATATATACCTCCTACTGTATATCCCTTATATACCGTATACTGTATACCTCCTACTGTATATCCCTTATATACCGTATACTGTATACCTCCTACTGTATATCCCTTATATACCGTCCTACTGTATACCTTATACCTCCTACTGTATATCCCTTATATACCTCCTACTGTATACCTTATATACCTCCTACTGTATATCCCTTATATACCGTATACTGTATACCTTATACCTCCTACTGTATATCCCTTATATACCGTATACCTTATATACCTCCTACTGTATATCCCTTATATACTGTATACCTTATATACCTCCTACTGTATATACCATATATACCATATACCTCCTACTGTATATCCCTTATATACCGTATACCTTATATACCTCCTACTGTATATCCCTTATATACCGTATACCTTATATACCTCCTACTGTATATCCCTTATATACCGTATACCTTATACCTCCTACTGTATATCCCTTATATACTGTATACTGTATACCTTATATACCTCCTACTGTATATCCCTTATATACCGTATACTGTATACCTTATATACCTCCTACTGTATATCCCTTATATACCGTATACTGTATACCTTATATACCTCCTACTGTATATCCCTTATATACCTCCTACTGTATACCTTATATACCTCCTATTGTTTATCCCTTATATACCGTATACCTTATATACCTCCTACTGTATATCCCTTATATACCGTATACTGTATACCTTATATACCTCCTACTGTATATCCCTTATATACCATATATACCTTATACAGTGGCGTACGAAAGTGTTCACCCCCTTGGCATTTTTTCCTATTTTGTTGCCTTACAACCTGGAATTAAAATAGATTTTTGGGGGGTTTGTATCATTTCATTTACACAACAAGCCTACCACTTTGAAGATGCATAATATTTTTATTGTAAAACAAATAAGAAATATGACAAAAAAAACAGAAAACTTGAGCGTGCATAACTATTCACCCCCCCCAAAGTCAATACTTTGTAGACCCGCCTTTTGCAGAAATTACAGCTGCAAGTCTCTTGGGGTATGTCTCTATAAGCTTGGCACATCTAGCCACTGGGATTTTTGCCCATTCTTCAAGGCAAAACTGCTCCAGCTCCTTCAAGTTGGATGTGTTCCGCTGGTGTACAGCAATCTTTAAGTCATACCACAGATTCTCAATTGGATTGAGGTCTGGGCTTTGACTAGGCCATTCCAAGACATTTAAATGTTTCCCCTTAAACCACTCGAGCGTTGCTTTAGCAGTATGCTTAGGGTCATTGTCCTGCTGGAAGGTCCCAGTCTCAAATCTGTGGAAGAATGAAACAGGTTTCCCTCAAGAAGTTCCCTGTATTTAGCGCCATCCATCATTCCTTCAATTCTGACCAGTTTCCCAGTCCCTAACGATGACAAACATCCCCACAGCATCATGCTGCCACCACCATGCTTCACTGTGGGGATGGTGTCTCAGGGTGATGAGAGGTGTTGGGTTTGCGCCCGACATAGCATCTCGTCTGACCAGAGTACCTTCTTCCATATGTTTGGGGAGTCTCCCACATGCCTTTTGGCAAACACCAAACATGTTTCTGGCCACTCTTCCGTAAAGCCCAGATCCGTGGAGTGTACAGCTTAAAGTGGTCCTATGGGCAGATACTCCAATCTCTACTGTGGAACTTTGCAGCTCCTTCATATATACACATTTGAAACAATAATTGTTTTTTCATTTCACTTCACAAATTTGGACTATTTTGTGTATATCCATTACATGAAATCCAAATTATAAATCAATTTAAATTACAGATTGTAATTCAACAAAATCGGAAAAACGACAAGGGGGATGAATACTTTTGCAAGGCAGTTTATACCTTAGACTGTATACCTTATATATCTCATACTGTGTATACCTTATATACCTCATACTGTATACCTGATATATCTCATGCTGTATATACCGTGTATATCTCATACAGCTTATACCATATATACCGTGTATACTTCATACTGTATATACCTTATATACCATTTATACCTTATACCGTATATACCTTATACTGTATACCTTATATACCTCATACCGTATATACCTTATACTGTATATACCTTATATGCCATATATACCGTATATACCTTATACTGTATACCTTATATGCCATATATACCGTATACCGGGGTATTTGGGAATAGCCACTGTTTGGTTTTTCAATACAGTTACAAACTATTTCATTTAAGTTTTTCAGTAAATTGTTAGCTATTTGTAGCTACTTTAAGTAAGTAAATACCTGCAGTCAACTTGTGCAATACGTTAGGAGATAAAGCAGATCACCTTCTTCATTTCAACTGTCACATTATTTTATATTATGAAGCTTACCGTAGTTCCCAGAACAGTTGAGCCAGTCACGTGTTTGTTTGTAAATAGAACAACAGGTGACAGCAGGAGCAGGTGAGTCCAGCTGTGTATTGACACGGGTCATGTTTTATATCAAGAGCCAGAAGTGTTTTATTGCTTCAATAGTGATCAGGGACGTGCAACTATAGTTTTCCTTCACATAAAATGAATTAGTTGTCACGCTCGTCGTACGAACTGGAAGCATACTCGGACCAATGTGCAGCGTGATCTGGGTTCCACATATTTTATTTAAGTGAACCGCACAAAACAATAAATGATCAAACGAAACGTGACTAAGTGGTGCACAAACACAAAACTCAAAATAATATCCCACAAACACAGGTGGGAAAAACAGCTACTTAAATATGATCCCCGATTAGAGACAATGATTACCAGCTGCCTCTAATTGGGAATCATACAAATCACCAACATAGAAATAATAACCTAGAACCCCACATAGAAATAATAAACTAGAATACCCCCCAGTCACGCACTGACCTACTTCACCATACAGAAACAATGGCTCTCTATGGTTAGGGCGTGACATTAGTGCAACACATTTGGCAGAAATGTAATGCTATTTGGTTGGCAGCCACACAAGTAAATGAGCTTACAATGTAAAAGGTATTTTTTGCAAAAACTATGCATAGCCATCATATTTCTATGTTTTTCATAGAATTAATGTAGCCAGCTACATTTCCTAATGTTTTGCTGAAAGTTAATCTTCCATTTTACCAGAGAGAAGTATGCTGGCTACACCTAGGAAAGTAGCAGAGAAAAGTAGCTCCACATCAGTCAGTGTGCTGTCTGCTGACAGAATGCCCGTTGTATAGAAAAGTAGCTCCACATCAGTCAGTGGGCTGTCTGCTGATAGAATGCCCGATGGTGAATTCTCATCCGAGTGGAGAAGTGCAGCTGAAACACAAAATGAGTCTGATGCAGAAATGACAATAAGAAGCATTTTAGATCTGGGTTTATAAAACTCTGCAAGATATTTCTTCTGCGTTTTATTGTTTATTCCTGTGTGAAAAATGCAGAATTCTGCTTTAACGTGACCCTAAGTTGAACTTGCTAGTTATCCTCTCTAGGCTAGGGGGCGGTATTTTCACGTCCGGATGAAAAGCGTGCCCAAAGTAAACTGCCTGCTACTCAGGCCCAGAAGCTAGGATATGCATATCATTAGTATATTTGGATAGAAAACACTCTGAAGTTTCTAAAACTGATTGAATGATGTCTGTGAGTATAACAGAACTTATTTGGCAGGCGAAACCCTGTGGACAAACCAACCAGGAATCTTTTTGTTGTTGAGGTCACTCTCTTTTCAATGGGCTTTCTATGGAGATCTAGATTTCTAAGGCACTTGCTTGCAGTTCATATCGCTTCCACTGGATGTCAACAGTCTTTAGAAATCGGTTGATGTTTTTCCTTTTGTAATGAAGTATTGCTGTTCAGAACGAGGGTCGAGTGAAGTGTACTGTTTGTTAGAGGCGCGGGACCTGAAAGCACGCTCCACTTTGTTTTCGTCCTGTATTGACCGCAGTTTATCCCGTCTTAAATGTTATCGATTATTTACGTAAAAAAATACCTAAAGTTGTATTAGGAAGTTGTTTGAAATGTTTGGACAAAGATTACAGGTAACTTATGAGATATTTTGTAGTCATGTTGCGCGAGTTGGAACCAGTGTTTTTCTGGATCATATGCGCCAAATAAATGGGCATTTTGGATATATAACGATGGAATTAATCGAACAAAAGGACCATTTGTGATGTTGATGGCACATATTGGAGTGCCAACAGAAGAAGCTCATCAAAGGTAAGGCATGAATTATATCGTTATTTCTGAGTTTTGTGTCGTGCCTGGCGGGATGAAATATGATTGTCTGTGTTTGTTTGATTAACTGGATTAACAAGAAGTAAAGCTTTAATTTGGTGTATTGCACTTGTGATTGTATGAAAGTTAAATATTTCTAATAATTTAATTTCAATTTGGCACTTTGCCATTTCACCGGATGTTGTCAAATCGATCCCGTTAACCTGTTGGGGATACCCCTTCCCGTTCGGATCCCGTTAACGGGATTGCTTGACAAGATACATCGCGCGAAATTCAAAACAGCAAAAATCGAATAATTTACATTTCTCAAACAATCAACTATCTTACACCCTTTGAAAGATAAACATCTCCTTAATCTAACCACGTTGTCCGATTTCAAAAAGGCTTTACGGCGAAAGCATAAAGTTAGATTATGTTAGGACAGTACATTGACAAAACATTACACACAGCTATTTTCAATGCAAAGACAGGCGTCACCAAAAGCAGAAAAACAGCTAAAATAATGCATTAACCTTTGACAATCTTCATCAGATGACACTCCTAGGACATTATGTTAGACAATACATGCATTTTTTGTTCTATCAAGTTCATATTTATATCCAAAAACAGCATTTTACAGTGGCGGTGAAATTCAGAAAATATTTTCCCTCAAATGCTGCCGGTGGATCAGCGGTACAATTTACAAAATTACTATTCGAAAACATTGGTAAATTATAATATTGTCATTCAAAGAATTATAGATTAACATCTCGTGAAGGCAACCCCATTGCCAGATTTCAAAATAACTTTACTGGGAAATCACATTTTGCAATAAACGAGGTGCTATGCTCAGAAAAATAGGCTAGGCGATACAGGTTAGTGCCATCTTGGAACCATCTAAAATCAAATATACTATTGTAAATATTCACTTACTTTTGATTATCTTTATCAAAAGGCACTTCCAGGAATCCCAGGTCCACAACATATGTAGTTTTGTTCGAAAAAGTTAATAATTTATGTCCCAATAGCTCCTTCTTGTTAGCGCGTTCTGTAGGCTACTCAAAATGTACAAAGCGCGTGGGACTTGTCGCCACGAAAGAGCAAAAAAATATATATTTACGTTCGTTCAAACATGTCAAACGTTGTATAGCATAAGTCTTTAGGGCCTTTTTCAATCAGAATTTCAATAATATTCAAGGCGGAAGATTGCATTGCCTTATAAAACGTTTCAGAAAGAAAGGGTCCCCACATGCATGCGCGTCATAGTAGACATGGCCATCCGCCTGTGACCTAGTTTACAGCCTTCTCGTTCGGTCAGTTTTTACAGGAGAACACTCAAACCACTTTGTAAAGACTGTTGACATCTAGTGGAAGCCTTGGGAAGTGAAAAATGAATCCCAACTCACTGTGTTTCAATGGCAAAGGCTTGAAGTGATTCCACACATCAGATTTCCACTTACTGTTAGGATTTGTCTCAGGGTTTTGACTGCCATATGAGTTCTGTTATACTCACAGACACCATTCAAACAGTTTTAGAAACTTTAGAGTGTTTTCTATCCAAATCTACTAATTATATGCATATTCTCGTTTCTGGGAAAGAGTAGTAAACAGTTTAAATCGGGTAAGTTTTTTATCCGGCCGTGCAAATACTGCCCCCTATCCTCAACAGGTTTTAATGGGATTTGATCCATAAGAAGTTATCTAAGGTGATGGGTCATCATGTTGTGGTAGCTTTCTGCCATGTTTTAGAAGTCAAAGCTTTTTGGATGAGTTATCTGTATCTTGATTTCTTTGCGTTTTTTCTTCTCTGCCCTAGCGACTCCAGACACCACACAGACACAGTGTGTACACATGCTGCTCCAGAGCCAGTACTGTCTTTTGCGTCCAAACTTTGTTAATTTGCACAATGTCTCTAGTTCACATTTGCTTGTAAATTTCCAAACTCACCAAAAATGACATTCGGTAGCTCCTACCTATATATGTATAACTTTAGGAGCTGGATTGGCTGTATTTGCAATTGTTTTATTTTCCTTTGCCCTCGTTAGCATATTTAGCTAGCAGCCTCCATGGAAATTCACTATTACTTGTACTACTTTTGTTAGCATTGTGGTAATAGATGCCCAATGGGCTTTTTTGTGTTTGTTTGGCGTCCCCTTGTGTACTAAGCCAGTAATATCAGAAGTCCCAGGATGAGAGAAGGATAGTAGGAAGATATGAAAATCTGGACACCGCCCAACCCTAATCAGCACACACACAAACACACACACATAGGCATGCACTTACTTAAGACACACACACACACACACACACACACACACACACACACACACACACACACACACACACACACACACACACACACACACACACACACACACACACACACACACACACACACACACACACACACACACACAGGGGCGCATGCATGTATGGCACACACACAGGCATGGCACATTCACGTACACACACACATGCACGTCAGCTGTCTGCTGTCAATTCTACTCTCTGCTCTAACCTGTCCTCTCTCTCTCCCCCTCTCCCTCTCCTCCTCTCTCCTCTAACCTGTCCTCTCTCCCCCTCTCCCTCTCCTCTCTGCTCTAACCTGTCCTCTCTCCCCCTCTCCCTCTCCTCCAACCTGTCCTCTCTCCCCCTCTCCCTCTCCTCCTCTCTCCTCTAACCTGTCCTCTCTCCCCCTCTCCCTCTCCTCTCTGCTCTAACCTGTCCTCTCTCCCCCTCCCTCCCTCTCGCTCTCCTGCCTCTCCCCCCCCCCCCCCCCCAACCTGTCCTCTCTCCCCCTCTCCCTCTCCTCTCTGCTCTAACCTGTCTTCTCTCCCCCTCTCCCTCTCCTCTCTCCTCTAACCTGTCCTCTCTCCCCCTCTCCCTCTCCTCTCTGCTCTAACCTGTCCTCTCTCCCCCTCTCCCTATCCTCCTCTCTCCTCTAACCTGTCCTCTCTCCCCCTCTCCCTCTCCTCCTCTCTCCTCTAACCTGTCCTCTCTCCCCCTCTCCCTCTCCTCCTCTCTGCTCTAACCTGTTCTCTCTCCCCCTTTCCCTCTCCTCTTCTCTACTCCCTCCCCCTTTCTCTCTCCACTAGAGCCCGGCCAATATGTTTTTTGGGGTCTGATACCGATTCTGATTTTTTGGGGGGACACAGATTGGTGTTTTTCATCCTATTGATTAAATATTGGTTATCGGTGGAATTATCGTCCGATACTGATATCATGTTTAAAGGGCCAATATCAGCTGATAATAACTGTAAACCTCTTCTCCACCTCTTCTCTGTCCTTTCTTCGCTTCTCTCCACCTCTTCTCTGTCCTTTCTTCTCTTCTCTCCACCTCTTCTCTGTCCTTTCTTCTCTTCTCTCCACCTCTTCTCTGTCCTTTCTTCGCTTCTCTCCACCTCTTCTCTGTCCTTTCTTCTCTTCTCTCCACCTCTTCTCTGTCCTTTCTTCTCTTCTCTCCACCTCTTCTCTGTCCTTTCTTCTCTTCTCCACCTCTTCTCTGTCCTTTCTTCTCTTCTCTCCACCTCTTCTCTGTCCTTTCTTCTCTTCTCTCCACCTCTTCTCTGTCCTTTCTTCTCTGCTCCACCTCTTCTCTGTCCTTTCTTCTCTTCTCTCCACCTCTTCTCTGTCCTTTCTTCTCTTCTCTCCACCTCTTCTCTGTCCTTTCTTCTCTTCTCTCCACCTCTTCTCTGTCCTTTCTTCTCTTCTCTCCATATTCTCTGTCCTCTCTTCTCTCCATATTCTCTGTCCTTTCTTCTCTTCTCTCCATATTCTCTGTCCTCTCTTCTCTCCATATTCTCTGTCCTCTCTTCTCTTCTCTCCTTATTCTCTGTCCTCTCTTCTCTCCATATTCTCTGTCCTCTCTCTCCATATTCTCTGTCCTCTCTTCTCTTCTTTCCATATTCTCTGTCCTCTCTTCTCTCCATATTCTCTGTCCTTTCTTCTCTTCTTTCCATATTCTCTGTCCTCTCTTCTCTCCATATTCTCTGTCCTCTCTTCTCTTCTCTCCATATTCTCTGTCCTCTCTTCTCTTCTCTCCATATTCTCTGTCCTCTCTTCTCTTCTCTCCATATTCTCTGTCCTCTCATGTCTCCATATTCTATGTCCTCTCTTCTCTTCTCTCCTTATTCTCTGTCCTCTCTTCTCTCCATATTCTCTGTCCTCTCTTCTCTCCATATTCTCTGTCCTTTCTTCTCTTCTCTCCATATTCTCTGTCCTCTCTTCTCTCCATATTCTCTATCCTCTCTTCTTTTCTTTCCATATTCTCTGTCCTCTCTTCTCTTCTCTCCATATTCTCTGTCTTCTCTTCTCTCCATATTCTCTGTCCTCTCTTCTCTCCATATTCTCTGTCCTCTCTTCTCTTCTTTCCATATTCTCTGTCCTCTCTTCTCTCCATATTCTCTGTCCTCTCTTCTCTCCATATTCTCTGTCTTCTCTTCTCTCCATATTCTCTGTCCTCTCTTCTCTCCATATTCTCTGTCCTCTCTTCTCTCCATATTCTCTGTCCTCTCTTCTCTCCATATTCTCTGTCTTCTCTTCTCTCCATATTCTCTGTCCTCTCTTCTCTCCATATTCTCTGTCCTCTCTTCTCTCCATATTCTCTGTCCTCTCTTCTCTTCTTTCCATATTCTCTGTCCTCTCTTCTCTCCATATTCTCTGTCCTCTCTTCTCTTCTTTCCATATTCTCTGTCCTCTCTTCTCTCCATATTCTCTGTCCTCTCTTCTCTTCTTTCCATATTCTCTGTCCTCTCTTCTCTCCATATTCTCTGTCCTCTCTTCTCTCCATATTCTCTGTCCTCTCTTCTCTTCTTTCCATATTCTCTGTCCTCTCTTCTCTCCATATTCTCTGTCCTCTCTTCTCTTCTTTCCATATTCTCTGTCCTCTCTTCTCTCCATATTCTCTGTCCTCTCTTCTCTTCTTTCCATATTCTCTGTCCTCTCTTCTCTCCATATTCTCTGTCTTCTCTTCTCTCCATATTCTCTGTCCTCTCTTCTCTCCATATTCTCTGTCCTCTCTTCTCTCCATATTCTCTGTCCTCTCTTCCCTTCTTTACATATTGTCTGTCCTCTCTTCTCTCCATATTCTCTGTCCTCTCTTCTCTTCTTTCCATATTCTCTGTCCTCTCTTCTCTCCATATTCTCTGTCCTCTCTTCTCTTCTTTCCATATTCTCTGTCCTCTCTTCTTTCCATATTCTCTGTCCTCTCTTCTCTCCATATTCTCTGTCCTCTCTTCCCTTCTTTACATATTGTCTGTCCTCTCTTCTCTCCATATTCTCTGTCCTCTCTTCTCTTCTTTCCATATTCTCTGTCCTCTCTTCTCTCCATATTCTCTGTCCTCTCTTCTCTTCTTTCCATATTCTCTGTCCTCTCTTCTCTCCATATTCTCTGTCCTCTCTTCTCTTCTTTCCATATTCTCTGTCCTCTCTTCTTTCCATATTCTCTGTCCTCTCATCTCTCCATATTCTCTGTCCTTTCTTCTCTTCTCTCCATATTCTCTGTCCTCTCTTCTCTTCTCTCCATATTCTCTGTCCTCTCATGTCTCCATATTCTATGTCCTCTCTTCTCTTCTCTCCTTATTCTCTGTCCTCTCTTCTCTCCATATTCTCTGTCCTCTCTTCTCTCCATATTCTCTGTCCTTTCTTCTCTTCTCTCCATATTCTCTGTCCTCTCTTCTCTCCATATTCTCTATCCTCTCTTCTTTTCTTTCCATATTCTCTGTCCTCTCTTCTCTTCTCTCCATATTCTCTGTCTTCTCTTCTCTCCATATTCTCTGTCCTCTCTTCTCTCCATATTCTCTGTCCTCTCTTCTCTTCTTTCCATATTCTCTGTCCTCTCTTCTCTCCATATTCTCTGTCCTCTCTTCTCTCCATATTCTCTGTCCTCTCTTCTCTTCTTTCCATATTCTCTGTCCTCTCTTCTCTCCATATTCTCTGTCCTCTCTTCTCTTCTTTCCATATTCTCTGTCCTCTCTTCTCTCCATATTCTCTGTCCTCTCTTCTCTTCTTTCCATATTCTCTGTCCTCTCTTCTCTCCATATTCTCTGTCTTCTCTTCTCTCCATATTCTCTGTCCTCTCTTCTCTCCATATTCTCTGTCCTCGCTTCCCTTCTTTACATATTGTCTGTCCTCTCTTCTCTCCATATTCTCTGTCCTCTCTTCTCTTCTTTCCATATTCTCTGTCCTCTCTTCTCTCCATATTCTCTGTCCTCTCTTCTCTTCTTTCCATATTCTCTGTCCTCTCTTCTCTCCATATTCTCTGTCCTCTCTTCTCTTCTTTCCATATTCTCTGTCCTCTCTTCTCTCCATATTCTCTGTCCTCTCTTCTCTTCTTTCCATATTCTCTGTCCTCTCTTCTCTCCATATTCTCTGTCTTCTCTTCTCTCCATATTCTCTGTCCTCTCTTCTCTCCATATTCTCTGTCCTCTCTTCTCTCCATATTCTCTGTCCTCTCTTCCCTTCTTTACATATTGTCTGTCCTCTCTTCTCTCCATATTCTCTGTCCTCTCTTCTCTTCTTTCCATATTCTCTGTCCTCTCTTCTCTCCATATGCTCTGTCCTCTCTTCTCTTCTTTCCATATTCTCTGTCCTCTCTTCTTTCCATATTCTCTGTCCTCTCTTCTCTCCATATTCTCTGTCTTCTCTTCTCTCCATATTCTCTGTCCTCTCTTCTCTCCATATTCTCTGTCCTCTCTTCTCTCCATATTCTCTGTCCTCTCTTCCCTTCTTTACATATTGTCTGTCCTCTCTTCTCTCCATATTCTCTGTCCTCTCTTCTCTTCTTTCCATATTCTCTGTCCTCTCTTCTCTCCATATGCTCTGTCCTCTCTTCTCTTCTTTCCATATTCTCTGTCCTCTCTTCTTTCCATATTCTCTGTCCTCTCTTCTCTCCATATGCTCTGTCCTCTCTTCTCTTCTTTCCATATTCTCTGTCCTCTCTTCTTTCCATATTCTCTGTCCTCTCTTCTCTTCTCTCCATATTCTCTGTCCTCTCTTCTCTTCTCTCCATATTCTCTGTCCTCTCTTCTCTTCTCTCCATATTCTCTGTCTTCTCTTCTCTTCTCTCCATATTCTCTGTCCTCTCTTCTCTTCTTTCCATATTCTCTGTCCTCTCTTCTCTCCATATTCTCTGTCCTCTCTTCTCTCCATATTCTCTGTCCTTTCTTCTCTTCTTTCCATATTCTCTGTCCTCTCTTCTCTTCTCTCCATATTCTCTGTCCTCTCTTCTCTTCTCTCCATATTCTCTGTCCTCTCTTCTCTTCTCTCCATATTCTCTGTCCTTTCTTCTCTTCTCTCCATATTCTCTGTCCTCTCTTCTCTCCATATTCTCTGTCCTCTCTTCTCTTCTCTCCATATTCTCTGTCCTCTCTTCTCTTCTCTCCATATTCTCTGCCCTCTCTTCTCTTCTCTCCATATTCTCTGTTCTTTGCCTCTCTCTTTATCTTCTCTAGTTTTCAGACTAGGGGGTTGGTGTAATAGAATCAGTGGAAACGGAGGTGTCTCTCTTTCTCTGTCTGTCTGTCTGTCTGTCTGTCTGTCTGTCTGTCTGTCTGTCTGTCTGTCTGTCTGTCTGTCTGTCTGTCTGTCTGTCTGTCTGTCTGTCTGTCTGTCTGTCTGTCTGTCTGTCTGTCTCTCTCTCTCTCTCTCTCTCTCTCTCTCTCTCTCTCTCTCTCTCTCTGTCTCTATCTCTCTCTCTCGGTCTCTCTGTCTCTCTGTCTCTCTCTCTGTCTCTCTGTCTCTCTGTCTCTGTCTCTCTGTCTCTGTCTCTCTGTCTCTGTCTCTCTGTCTCTCTCTCTCTCTCTCTCTCTCTCTCTCTCTCAATCTCTCTCTGTGCCTGGCTCTTTAGCTGTGTTCTGTTGTGTAAACACATCTCACTGTTAACACCTGACAGAGGAACAATTTGTGTCCAGATCACCACTTTAAATAGTTTTCCTGTCTTCCGTGCAGCTCTCTTTTCTTTCCCTGAGAGGGGGAACGAGGGAGGGAGAGGAGGAGGGGAGGTTGGCAAAGAGAGGGAAAGGAGAGAGGATGAGGAAAAGATATGCCCTCAGGTGGGAGCGGCCTGGTGTGTGTGTGTGTGTGTGTGTGTGTGTGTGTGTGTGTGTGTGTGTGTGTGTGTGTGTGTGTGTGTGTGTTATATAGTGGGTTTTGTGTGTGTGGTTGATATATAGGCTTTGTATATGTGTATGAACTTGACCGATTTCACCTAAACTTACTGTACCATAAACTTACTGTATTCTAGGTGTTTGTGTGTGTTTGCATGCTCCAGTATTTCACTGGCTATTATGGCTGTCTGGCAGTTGATTGGCCACATCTGTATACATATGAGGTTATTACTCTCTCTCTCTCTGTCTCTCTCTGTCTCTCTCTGTCTCTCTCTCTCTCTCTCTCTCTCTCTCTGTCTCTCTCTCTCTCTCGTCCTCATCCCTCCCTCCCTCCCTCCCTCCCTCGTCCTCCTCCCTCCCTGCCTCTCTCTCTCTCTCTCTCTCTCGTCCTCCTCCCTCCCTCTCTCTCTCTCTCTCTCTCTCTCTCTCTCGTCCTCCTCTCTCTCTCTCTCTCGTCCTCCTCCCTCCCTCCCTCTCTTTCTCTCTCTCTCTCTCTCGTCCTCCTCCCTCCCTCCTTCCCTTACTCGTCCCTCTTCCTCCCTCTATGACACGTCCACTGTAGACACATCAGAGAGGCTCAGTACTGTCAGCGCCTGATTCATCCCTCTCTTTTTATCTGTAAGTGGGGGGAAGAAGAGAAGAAGAAGCCTGTTTTTCCTGCCCTGGGGCACCACAGAGAGCGAGGGATGGAGAGACCGAGAGAGAGACAGAGATACAGAGAGAAAGAGGGAGGGGTGGAGAGAGAGAGGAGAGAACTATTTTTTAGAATTGATTTTAGAAAGAGGGATAGAAAGAGAGGCAGAGGGATAAAGAGAGAAGACTGGAGAAGAGCAAGGAAGTGTGAGACAAGACATTAGACAAGAGATATAAAGAAGATATTAACAAGAGAGGGAAATAAATGATAAACAGATTGAAAAAGTGCAAAACAGAAAAAGAAGGAAAGTAAGAGATATACGCTGTGTTTCAGAGAGAGAGATTACTTTGGCAATGTAAACATATGTTTCTCATGCCAATAAAGCCCCTTGAATTGAGATTGAGATAGAGATAGAGAGAAAGAGAGAGTGACAGTGAAAAGAGAGGGAGAATGAATACACAGGGTAAGACAGGACATGTCAGCTTGGTGACATCATGTGGTTAGTCAGATGTTGTGTCTGTCTGTTGTGGGATCCCCAGGCAGAGACAGCCCACTAAAACAACCTTGTCACGCTGTCTGCTCTGCTTTCTCTGCTCTGCTCTCTCTGCTCTCTCTGCTCTCTCTACTTTCTCTTCTCTCTACTCTCTCTTCTCTCTACTCTCTCTACTCACTCTGCTTTCTCTACTCTCTCAGCTCTCTCTGCTCTCTCTGCTCTCTCTGCTTTCTCTACTCTCTCAGCTCTCTCTTCTCTCTACTCTCTCAGCTCTCCCTGCTCTCTCTGCTCTCTCAACTCTCTCTTCTCTCTACTCTCTCAGCTCTCCCTGCTCTCTCTGCTCTCTCAACTCTCTCTTCTCTCTACTCTCTCAGCTCTCTCTACTCTCTAAGTTCTCTCTGCTCTCTTTACTCACTCTGCTCTCTTTACTCACTCTGCTCTCTCTACTCTCTCAGCTCTCTCAGCTCTCTCTGCTCTCTCTGCTCTCTCTGCTCTCTCACCTCTATGGAATGACTAGAGTGCCAAGAGTTTTTACTGACTGCATAACTATGGTCCAGAGTTCTTCCTGGTCAGAACCTTTGGCCAAGTACCATGTTCTGCACATATCCTGACCATGTCACATCCTGACCAGCAGGTCACATCCTGACCAGCATGTTACATCCTGACCATGTCACATCCTGACCACCATGTCACATCCTGACCAGCAGGTCACATCCTAACCAGCAGGTCACATCCTGACCAGCATGTCACATCCTGACCATGTCACATCCTAACCACCATGTCACATCCTGACCATGTCACATCCTGACCAGCAGGTCGCAGGTCACATCCTGACCAGCAGATCGCAGGTCACATCCTGACCAGCTGGTCACATCCTGACCAGCAGGTCACATCCTGACCAGCAGGTCACATCCTGAAAAGCATGGCACATCCTGATCATGTCACATCCTGACCACCATGTCACATCCTGATCATGTCACATCCTGATCATGTCACATCCTGATCATGTCACATCCTGACCAGCAGGTCACATCCTGAAAAGCATGTCACATCCTGATCATGTCACATCCTGACCACCATGTCACATCCTGATCATGTCACATCCTGATCATGTCACATCCTGACCACCATGTCACATCCTGATCATGTCACATCCTGATCATGTCACATCCTGACCATGTCACATCCTGACCAGGTCACATCCTGACCAGCAGGTCACATCCTGACCAGCAGGTCACATCCTGACCATGTCACATCCTGACCAGCAGGTCACATCCTGACCATGTCACATCCTGACCAGCAGGTCACATCCTGACCATGTCACATCCTGACCATGTCACATCCTGACCAGCTGGTCACATCCTGAAAAGCATGTCACATCCTGACCAGCAGGTCACATCCTGATCATGTCACATCCTGATCATGTCACATCCTGACCAGGTCACATCCTGACCAGCAGGTCACATCCTGACCAGCAGGTCACATCCTGACCATGTCACATCCTGACCAGCAGGTCACATCCTGACCATGTCACATCCTGATCATGTCACATCCTGACAAGCAGGTCACATCCTGACCAGGTCACATCCTGACTAGCAGGTCACATCCTGACCATGTCACATCCTGATCATGTCACATCCTGACAAGCAGGTCACATCCTGACCAGGTCACATCCTGACCAGCAGGTCACATCCTGACCATGTCACATCCTGACCAGCAGGTCACATCCTGACCATGTCACATCCTGACCAGCTGGTCACATCCTGAAAAGCATGTCACATTCTGACCAGCAGGTCACATCCTGATCATGTCACATCCTGATCATGTCACATCCTGACCAGGTCACATCCTGACCAGCAGGTCACATCCTGACCAGCAGGTCACATCCTGACCATGTCACATCCTGACCAGCAGGTCACATCCTGACCATGTCACATCCTGATCATGTCACATCCTGACAAGCAGGTCACATCCTGACCAGGTCACATCCTGACTAGCAGGTCACATCCTGACCAGGTCACATCCTGACAAGCAGGTCACATCCTGACCAGGTCACATCCTGACCATGTCACATCCTGACTAGCAGGTCACATCCTGACCAGGTCACATCCTGACCAGTAGCAGTAGTCAGAGCAGAGGAATGGGCTGTCAAGGCCTCTGTCCACATCATTATCCTCTTTGTCGTTAGGGGAATAGTCAGCCCCATGGAGAGCAGTGGGAGAGGCCCTAAATACTATTTCATCGGCCAGTCAGTGTGTGTACGTGTACATGCGTGCGTGTGTGTGCGTGCGTGTGTATGTTTACTGTGTGTGTGTATGAGATAGAGAAAGTGGGCTTCATTAAGTGTGAGGAGTGGAGGACACTGGGAGCTGTGGGCCATGCTATTCAGCAGCATTGTAACCCGCCTCAACTGGCTGCCTCTCCACAAGCATGTCTTCTCAATGGAATTCTCTCTATCTCTCTCTATCTCTCTCTATCTCTCTCTATCTCTATCTCTCTATCTCTCTCTCTCTCTCTATCTCTCTATCTCTCTCTATCTCTCTTTCTCTCTCTCTCTCTCTCTCTCTCTCTCTCTCTCTCCTACTGAAGAAGCTCCTTTCCAAACAGAACATGAACTCATGACGGGCCAATGGAAGCTCTGCACATCGGTGTTCCAACCATGTCATTCCTGTCTCCATGCCAACAGGATGGCAGTGTGTGGATACACTCAGGGAGCTGGACTTGGCATCAGGACAGGCATGATAAGGACAGTGGGATAGTGGAAAGAGTGAATGGGACAACCAGGCAGGTTGTTGATTGGCAGGGTTGGCAGGGTCCAAAGTAGTCCAGGTTGGTGGGTCCCACCCATGTAAGGCAGTTAGTTAGAAAAGCGTCTGGCAGCATTGACTGTTGGTCTGGCTGATATAGCGGTGATACTGCAGTGATACTATAGTTATTATCAGTGGTGCAGCTCCAATGGGGAACAAAGGTGTTGGTTTCAATATCTGTGTGACTTTGCCCTTTGGCTCCGTTATATCACCCTGGTTTATCACCCTAGTTTGTTATGCAAGATGAAACCAGGTGGATACCCACGTGAACAATATGAGCAGTGTGTACTGTTACTGGCAGTGCACTGAAGCAAGACAGTATTATTGGTGTTGTGGCTTAGGGTGTGTGGATGTGTCTGATGTCTGTGTATGCAGAACTTCAGCCCTACATGCTCAGTCCAGACCCCTCACCTTCTCTCTGTCCTGCCCCCCCCCCCCCCACCACACACTTTCTGTTCTCAGGCGGTTTGTCCCTGGCTGACTGTAAATATCTCCCCTGGCCTGTCTATCTGCAGCAGAAGGTGTTAGTGTTGGTGCAGCAGATCACACAGGTCAACACACCGCCCACACGGTCCTCAGGTGCTCCAGTCTGCCAGACACACGCACACTCACACTCACTCACTCACTCACTCACTCACTCACTCACTCACTCACTCACTCACTCACTCACTCACTCACTCACTCACTCACTCACTCACTCACTCACTCACTCCCCCATCCTGTCTAACCCTCCTCTCTAACCCTCCTCTCTAACCCTCCTCTCTAACCCTCCTCTCTAACCCTCCTCTCTAACTCTCCTCTCTAACCCTCCTCTCTAACCCTCCTCTCTAACCCTCCTCTCTAACTCTCCTCTCTAACTCTCCTCTCTAACCCTCCTCTGTAACCCTCCTCTCTAACCCCCCTCTCTAACCCTCCTCTCTAACTCTCCTCTCTAACCCCCCTCTCTAACCCTCCTCTCTAACCCCCCTCTCTAACTCTCCTCTCTAACCCCTGTAGGACTGCTACCACCTCTACTAGTGTTTTTAGAGGTGTGGGGTGTCTGTAGTGTTTTTAGGGGTGTGGGGTGTCTGTAGTGTTTTAGAGGTGGTGGGGTGTCTGTAGTGTTTTTAGAGGTGTGGGGTGTCTGTAGTGGTTTTAGAGGTGTGGGGTGTGGGGTGTCTGTAGTGTTTTTAGGGTCGTGGGGTGTCTGTAGTGTTTTTAGAGGTGTGGGGTGTCTGTAGTGTTTTTAGAGGTGTGGGGTGTCTGTAGTGTTTTTAGGGTCGTGGGGTGTCTGTAGTGTTTTTAGAGGTGTGGGGTGTCTGTAGTGTTTTTAGAGGCGTGGGGTGTCTGTAGTGTTTTTAGGGTCGTGGGGTGTCTGTAGTGTTTTTAGGGGCGTGGGGTGTCTGTAGTGTTTTTAGAGGTGTGGGGTGTCTGTAGTGTTTTTAGAGGTGTGGGGTGTGGGGTGTCTGTAGTGTTTTTAGAGGTGTGGGGTGTCTGTAGTGTTTTTAGAGGTGTGGGGTGTCTGTAGTGGTTTTAGAGGTGTGGGGTGTCTGTAGTGTTTTTAGAGGTGTGGGGTGTCTGTAGTGTTTTTAGAGGTGTGGGGTGTCTGTAGTGTTTTTAGAGGTGTGGGGTGTCTGTAGTGTTTTTAGAGGTGTGGGGTGTCTGTAGTGTTTTTAGAGGCGTGGGGTGTCTGTAGTGTTTTTAGAGGTGTGGGGTGTCTATAGTGTTTTTAGAGGCGTGGGGTGTCTGTAGTGTTTTTAGGGGCGTGGGGTGTCTGTAGTGTTTTTAGAGGTGTGGGGTGTGGGGTGTCTGTAGTGTTTTTAGGGGTGTGGGGTGTCTGTAGTGTTTTTAGAGGTGTGGGGTGTCTGTAGTGTTTTTAGAGGTGTGGGGTGTGGGGTGTCTGTAGTGTTTTTAGGGGCGTGGGGTGTCTGTAGTGTTTTTAGAGGTGTGGGGTGTCTGTAGTGTTTTTAGAGGTGTGGGGTGTGGGGTGTCTGTAGTGTTTTTAGGGGCGTGGGGTGTCTGTAGTGGTTTTAGAGGTGTGGGGTGTCTAGTGTTTTTAGAGGTGTGGGGTGTCTGTAGTGTTTTTAGAGGTGTGGGGTGTCTGTAGTGGTTTTAGAGGTGTGGGGTGTCTGTAGTGTTTTTAGAGGTGTAGGGTGTGGGGTGTGTCTGTAGTGTTTTTAGAGGTGTAGGGTGTGGGGTGTCTGTAGTGTTTTTTGGGGTGTGGGGTGTCTGTAGTGTTTTTAGAGGTGTGGGGTGTCTGTAGTGTTTTTAGAGGTGTGGGGTGTCTGTAGTGTTTTTCGAGGTGTGGGGTGTGGGGTGTCTGTAGTGTTTTTAGAGGTGTGGGGTGTCTGTAGTGTTTTTAGAGGTGTAGGGTGTGGGGTGTCTGTAGTGTTTTTAGAGGTGTGGGGTGTGGGAAGTCTGTAGTGTTTTTAGAGGTGTGGGGTGTCTGTAGTGTTTTTAGAGGTGTGGGGAGTCTGTAGTGTCTTTAGAGGTGTGGGGTGTCTGTAGTGGTTTTAGAGGTGTGGGGAGTCTGTAGTGTTTTTAGAGGTGTGTGGTGTCTGTAGTGTTTTTAGAGGTGTGGGGTGTCTGTAGTGTTTTTAGAGGTGTAGGGTGTCTGTAGTGTTTTTAGAGGTGTGGGGTGTCTGTAGTGTTTTTAGAGGTGTGGGGTGTCTGTAGTGTTTTTAGAGGTGTGGGGTGTCTAGTGTTTTTAGAGGTGTGGGGTGTCTGTAGTGTTTTTAGAGGTGTGGGGTGTCTGTAGTGTTTTTAGAGGTGTGGGGTGTCTGTAGTGTTTTTAGAGGTGTGGGGTGTCTGTAGTGTGTCTCGTCTAATCATCTGCTGCCTCAGAGGGCTTTCCCTCGCGTCGGCGGGCGGCGGCAAACGGGAGGCGTGTCGGGAGAGATGGCGTGGGCTGCAGCTGGCACGGCCAGTGCCTCCGTTTGTCCTCGCCCTCCCGGGGAGAGACAGAGCACGTGCCAACAGCTTTCAAGTCATAAAAATCCCTCCTCTTCTCTGGATCACTTTGGTTTATAATGAAACCTTCCTTTATCCTCACAGAGCCTCTCACACTGCTGCCTATTGTCCAGAACAACCTCTGCTGCTGCCAAACGCTTTTCCAGATGCTGCTGTGTGTGTGTATAAGTGTGTGTGGTGTGTTTGTATGCAAGTGTGTGTGTGTGTGTTTGTTCAGTTACGTGTGTGTGTGTGTGTGTGTGTGTGTGTGTGTGTGTGTGTGTGTGTGTGTGTGTGTGTGTGTGTGTGTGTGTGTGTGTGTGTGTGTGTGTGTGTGTGTGTGTGTGTGTGTGTGTGTGTGTGTGTGTGTGTGTGTGTATGAGTATGAGCGAGTTGTTCCATCTGAGCAGCTGTGGCCAGTGCTGGCCGGTATAAAGGAGTTTCATGGCTGCTGTGTGTTAGTAGATTGGGAGTCACAGAGCAGACCCGTGCTTTGTACTTTTAGAATGTTGTTTTATACCACAGATTTGTAGTGTTATGATGATGCTGTTTACCTAAATCAACTCTCTATCTCTTTCTGGGTGCTGCCAGCCTGGGTTAGAGGGCAGAGCAACCCCAAAGGTGCCCTCCCGGCCAGGGGGTTTCTATGCCCACCTTAGCCCTCTGCACAGCACCCCAACAGCCAGGGCCTGGGATATAGTACGTACTACATAGAACAGGCTGTGAGGGTTAGTTTGGTACTTCTCAGTCTTGTTCTTTAGTTTAAGTCATCGCTTTGGGAGATGTCTTGCTGTGTAAACACATAAATCCACATCCAGACAGTTGTTAGCTCTGTGTGTATGTTACCCAACATGCTGTGCACAAAGAGACAGTGGTGGCTGCCCGCGCTCCTTTAAAGCCCTCTAGTGTTACTAGTCTGGTAGATGGTAATATAAGCCGTCCCCGTCGGCCCTGATAAGAGGCGTCTGCTGAGCAAATCAACACCAGTGACCAGGAAGAGAGGGAGCGTGCGTGTGAAGGGGTGGCACCGAAATGCAGCCAACCTGAAATAAGAACAACAAGCATTCCACTAGCCTGATTACCTTAATGACTGGAATCCCCCATGCACTGCCTTTTATGAGTGTTTCGGCTCAATAATATGCCACACACACACACACACACACACACACACACACACACACACACACACACACACACACACACACACACACGAGTGCACGCACACACACGGAAGAAAGGCACGCGCCGATATAGCACTGATGTGGCAGTGTGTGTGTGTGTGTGTGTGTGTGTGTGTGTGTGTGTGTGTGTGTGTGTGTGTGTGTGTGTGTGTGTGTGTGTGTGTGTGTGTGTGTGTGTATTAAAACAAACAGAAGGGAAAGGACAGAGGAAGAGGAGAATGATGGTATGAAAAACAAAGGACAGAGAGTTGTTTCATCACAAACAGTGTTTTTCCATCTGCAGTCAATCAGTCCATCAGAGGATGGGGATTGGCAGTGTTCTGTCAGACTGGGAGTGTATCCTATGATGATTATCACATCATGCTGTAGACACATAGACATTGTCTGGGGATTTCAGTGAGATATGACAGGGCATTAGTCACCCAACAAGCCAAGTAGGACAATATGTGATTGAAATCAATGAGGAGAGTGGAATCTACTCTAGTGGAATCTAGTCTAGTGAAATCTACTCTAGTGGAATCTACTCTAGTGGAATCTACTCTAGTGGAATTTAGTCTAGTGGAATCTACTCTAGTGGAATCTACTCTAGTGGAATTTAGTCTAGTGGAATCTAGTCTAGTGGAATCTAGTCTAGTGGAATCTACTCTAGTGGAATTTAGTCTAGTGGAATCTACTCTAGTGGAATCTAGTCTAGTGGAATTTACTCTAGTGGAATTTAGTCTAGTGGAATCTACTCTAGTGGAATCTACTCTAGTGGAATTTAGTCTAGTGGAATCTAGTCTAGTGGAATCTACTCTAGTGGAATCTAGTCTAGTGGAATCTACTCTAGTGGAATTTAGTCTAGTGGAATCTACTCTAGTGGAATTTAGTCTAGTGTAATCTACTCTAGTGGAATCTAGTCTAGTGGAATTTACTCTAGTGGAATTTAGTCTAGTGGAATCTACTCTAGTGGAATCTACTCTAGTGGAATTTAGTCTAGTGGAATCTAGTCTAGTGGAATCTACTCTAGTGGAATCTAGTCTAGTGGAATCTACTCTAGTGGAATTTAGTCTAGTGGAATCTACTCTAGCTCACTGTTCAATGATTGTCTATATTGTAATTGTTTTTAATAACCTGCCCAGGGACTGCGGTTGAAAATTAGCCGGCTGGCTAAAACCGGCACTTTTAATGAAACGTTGATTAATGTGCACTGTCCCTGTAAAAATAAAATAAACTCAAATAAACTCAATAAACTCAATCTAGTCTAGTGGAATCTAGTTTAGTGGAATCTAGTCTAGTGGAATCTACTCTAGTGGAATCGAGTCTAGTGGAATCGAGTCTAGTGGAATCTACTCTAGTGGAATCTAGTTTAGTGGAATCGAGTCTAGTGGAATCTAGTTTAGTGGAATCTAGTCTAGTGGAATCTAGTTTAGTGGAATCTAGTTTAGTGGAATCTAGTCTAGTGGAATCTAGTTTAGTGGAATCTAGTCTAGTGGAATCTAGTTTAGTGGAATCGAGTCTAGTGGAATCTAGTTTAGTGGAATCTAGTCTAGTGGAATCTAGTCTAGTGGAATCTAGTTTAGTGGAATCGAGTCTAGTGGAATCTAGTTTAGTGCAATCTAGTCTAGTGGAATCTAGTCTAGTGGAATCTAGTCTAGTGGAATCGAGTCTAGTGGAATCTAGTCTAGTGGAATCTAGTCTAGTGGAATCTAGTCTAGTGGAATCTAGTTTAGTGGAATCTAGTCTAGTGGAATCTAGTCTAGTGGAATCTAGTCTAGTGGAATCTAGTTTAGTGGAATCTAGTCTAGTGGAATCTAGTCTAGTGGAATCTAGTCTAGTGGAATCTAGTTTAGTGGAATCTAGTCTAGTGGAATCTAGTCTAGTGGAATCTAGTTTAGTGGAATCTAGTCTAGTGGAATCTAGTCTAGTGGAATCTAGTTTAGTGGAATCTAGTTTAGTGGAATCTAGTCTAGTGGAATCTAGTCTAGTGGAATCTAGATGGCCGCCTCGCTTCACGTTCCTAGGAAACTATGCAGTGTTTTGCTTTTTTATGTGTTATTTCTTACATTGTTACCCCAGGTAATCTTAGGTTTTACTACATACAGTCGGGAGGAACTATTGGATATAAGAGCAACGTCCACTCACCAACATTACGACCAGAAATACAACTTTCCCGAAGCGGATCCTCTGTTTGGCCCAACACCCAGGACAATGGATCGGATCCCAGCCGGCGAACCAAAACAACGGCGCCGCAGAAGAAGGGGCAGACGGAGCGGTCTTCTGGTCAGGCTCCGTAGACGGGCACATCGCGCACCGCTCCCGAGCATACTACTCGCTAATGTCCAGTCTCTTGACAACAAGGTAGACGAATTCCGAGCAAGGGTAGCATTCCAGAGAGACATCCGAGACTGTAAAGTTCTTTGTTTCACGGAAACATGGCTCACTCGAGACAAGCTGTCTGAGTCGGTACAGCCACCTGGTTTCTTCACGCATCGCGCCGACAGAAACAAGCATCTCTCTGGTAAGAAGAAGGGTGGGGGTGTATGCCTTATGATTAACGAGACGTGGTGTGATCATAACAACATACAGCAACTCAAGTCATTTTGTTCACCTGACTTAGAATTCCTCACTATCAAATGCCGACCGCATTATCTACCAAGAGAATTCTCTTCGATCATAATCACAGCCGTGTATATCCCCCCCAAGCAGACACATCGACGGCCCTGAAAGAACTTCATTGGACTCTATGTAAACTGGAAACCACATATCCTGAGGCTGCATTTATTGTAGCCGGGGATTTTAACAAGGCTAATCTGAAAACAAGGCTCCCCAAATTCTATCAGCATATCGGTTGTGCTACCAGGGCGGGCAAAACCCTAGACCACTGTTATTCTAACTTGCGCGACGCATATAAGGCCCTCCCCCACCCTCCCTTTGGAAAAGCTGACCACGTCTCCATTTTGTTGCTCCCAGCCTATAGACAGAAGCTAAAACAGGAAGCTCTCGCCCTCAGGTCCGTTCAACGCTGGTCCAACCAATCGGATTCCACGCTTCAAGATTGCTTCGATCACGTGGACTGGGATATGTTCCGCATTGCTGCGAACAACAACATTGACGAATACGCTGACTCGGTGTGCGAGTTCATTAACAAGTGCATCGGTGATGTCGTACCAACAGCGTCTATTAAAACATTCCCCAACCAGAAACCGTGGATTGATGGCAGCATTCGCGCAAAACTGAATGCGCGAACCACTGCTTTTAATCAGGGCAAAGTGCCCGGAAACATGACCGAATATAAACAGTGTAGCTATTCCCTCCGCAAGGCAATCAAACAAGCTAAGCGTCAGTACAGAGACAAAGTGGAGTTGCAATTCAACGGCCCAGACACGAGAGGTATGTGGCAGGGTCTACAGTCAATCACGGACTACAAAAGAAAAACTAGCCCCGTCGCGGATCAAGATGCCTTGCTCCCAGACAGACTAAACAACTGTTTTCCTCGCTTTGAGGACAATACAGTGCCACTAACACGGCCCGCTACCGAAACCTGCGGTCTCTCCTTCACTGTAGCCAACGTGAGTAAAACATTTAAACGTGTTAACCCTCGCAAGGCTGCAGGCCCAGATGGCATCCCCGGCCACGTCCTCAGAGCATGCGCAGACCAGCTGGTTGGTGTGTTTACAGACATATTCAATCAATCCTTATCCCAGTCTGCTGTCCCCACATGCTTCAAGAGGGCCACCATTGTTCCTGTTCCCAAGAAAGCTAAGGTAACTGAGCTAAATGACTACGGCCCTGTAGCACTCACTTCCGTCATCATGAAGTGCTTTGAGAGACTAGTCAAGGGTCATATCACCTCCACCCTACCTGACACCCTAGACCCACTCCAATTTGCTTACCATCCACAGACGACGCAATCGCCATCACACTACACACTGCCCTAACCCATCTGGACAAGAGGAATACCTATGTAAGAATGCTGTTCATCGATTAAAGCTCAGCATTTAACACCATAGTACCCTCCAAACTCGTCATTAAGCTCGAGACCCTGGGTCTCGACCCTGCCCTGTGCAACTGGGTCCTGGACTTCCTGACGGGCCGCCCCCAGGTGGTGAGGGTAGGTAACAACATCTCCACCCCGCTGATCCTCAACACTGGGGCCCCACAAGAGTGCGTTCTCAGCCCCCTCCTGTACTCCCTGTTCACCCATGACTGCGTGGCCATGCACGCATCCGACTCAATTATCAGTTTGCAGACGACACTACAGTGGTAGGCTTGATTACCAACAACGATGAGACGGCCTACAGGGAGGAGGTGAGGGCCCTCGGAGTGTGGTGTCAGGAAAATAACCTCACACTCAATGTCAACTAAACAAAGGAGATGATTGTGGACTTCAGGAAACAGCAGAGGGAGCAGCCCCCTATCTACATTGACGGGACAGTAGTGGAGAGGGTGGAGAGTTTTAAGTTCCTCGGCGTACACATCACAGACAAACTGAAATGGTCCACCCACACAGACAGCGTGGTGAAGAAGGCACAGCAGCGCCTCTTCAACCTCAGGAGGCTGAAGAAATTCGGCTTGTCACCAAAAACACTCACAAACTTTTACAGATGCACAATCGAGAGCATCCTCTCGGGCTGTATCACCGCCTGGTATGGCAGCTGCTCCGCCCATAACCGGAAGGCTCTCCAGAGGGTTGTGAGGTCTGCACATCACCGGGTGCAAACTTCCTGCCCTCCAGGACACCTACACCACCCGATGTCACAGGAAGGCCAAAAAAATAATCAAGGACAGCAACCACCCGAGCCACTGCCTGTTCACCCCGCTAACATCCAGAAGGCGAGGTCAGTACAGGTGCATCAAAGCTGGAACCGAGAGACTGAAACACAGCTTCTATCTCAAGGCCATCAGACTGTTAAACAGCCATCACTAACATTGAGTGGCTGCTGCCAACATACTGACTCAACTCAAGGCACTTTAATAATGGGAAAATTGATGTAATCAATTTATCACTTGCCACTTTATATTATTTATATTAGATAATGTTTACATAACCTACATTATTCATCTCATATGTATATACTGTACTCTATACCATCTACTGCATCTTGCCATCCTGATGTAATGTATCACTAGCCACCTTAAACAATGCTGCTTTATATGTTTTCATACCCTACAATACACATCTCATATGTATATACTGTACTCTATGCCATCCTGATGTAATGTATCACTAGCCACCTTAAACAATGCTGCTTTATATGTTTTCATACCCTACAATACTCATCTCATATGTATATACTGTCCTCCATACCATCTATTACATCTTGCCTATGCCGTTCGGCCATCACTCATTTATATATTTTTATGTACATATTCGTATTCATTCCTTTACACTTGTGTGTACAAGGTAGTTGTTGTGGAATTGGTTTATTACTTGTTAGATATAACTGCATGGTCGGAACTAGAAGCACAAGCGTTTCGCTACACTTGCATTAACACCTGCGAACCATGTGTCTGTGACATATACATTTGATTTGATTTATTTGGAATCTACTCTAGTGGAATCTAGTTTAGTGGAATCTACTCTAGTGGAATCTAGTTTAGTGGAATCTAGTTTAGTGGAATCTAGTTTAGTGGAATCTAGTTTAGTGGAATCTAGTTTAAGTGGAATCTAGTTTAGTGGAATCTAGTTTAAGTGGAATCTAGTTTAGTGGAATCTAGTTTAAGTGGAATCTAGTTTAGTGGAATCTAGTTTAGTGGAATCTAGTTTAGTGGAATCTAGTTTAGTGGAATCTAGTTTAGTGGAATCTAGTTTAAGTGGAATCTAGTTTAGTGGAATTTAGTCTAGTGGAATCTAGTCTTGTGGAATCTATTTCCCCTGCAGAATCGTTCTCCCTCCGTTCTCAGCTTGAGATGAAGAGTTCTAACGATAAATCAGAGAATGAGTTGGTGTTGAAACACTGTGTGTGTGTGTGTGTGTGTGTGTGTGTGTGTGTGTGTGTGTGTGTGTGTGTGTGTGTGTGTGTGTGTGTGTGTGTGTGTGTGTGTGTGGGGCCGTGTGATTGTGTGTGTCCGTCCGTGCGTGCGTGTGTGAGAGAGGCATGTATCGCTTACACACACACACCTCCCCTCCACTCTAGCTGGTGACAGGTAGATATTGTGGCTGTGATAGAGGGAGTAGTCTCATCCACTCTCTGCTCATTGATCACACTGGGGACTGGTACGAGGGCTGATAACAGGCCTTTCTGCATTGATTAAACCCTTAACACACCTTCCTGTATGAACCCATTGTACTGTGTAAACGTAATACATTAAGCCATATACCATCATCGTCACATCTTATCAGTTCCCTTGTAGTCTAGTTGATCTGCTGCTAGATGCCAGTCAGTCAACCCAATGCCTGATCTAAGTTAACTATCTGCTTTAACTTCCTATGACCTACTTCATGCACCATCTACATTGTTGTACACACACACACACACACACACACACACACACACACACACACACACACACACACACACACACACACTATATTGTGTATTGTCCTGGACAGGTATGTGGGATTTATGGTGTGTGTGTGTGTTGTGAAGAAAGACAGTGTGTTGTAGAATAGATGAATGTACAGCACTCAGCCCCTAAAGAGTAGAGGTGGGTGGGAGCCTGCCTAGCCCTGCAGTGAAGTCAGAGTTATGTCAGCCAGATAAGAGACTTTACCTCCAGGGGCGACTCTTCCTCATCCTCCCCCCTACCTGTCTGTGACAGGAGCTTTGTCTCCATAGACCACCACCTATCCCTCCATCCCTCTCTGCTCTTTTCTCCCTCTATTCCTCCCTCCCCAGGTTGCAGGTGAACTTCCTGGGCCCTAGTGTTTGGGCGATAGATTTGGTCTCTCTCTCTCTCTGCCTCTCACTCTGTCAGAACAGGGCAGCGATTGTTGTGAGGCGCTCTGCGGCGTTCTCCCCCAACGTTACTGGGCTACAGGGAGCTGAAAGGACACGCTAAGATCAATCACTCAATCTTAAGAAGAAAGGTGATAGATTGAGAGAGTACAGAAAGGGGGGGGTCGAGAGAGAGAGAGAGAGAGAGAGAGAGAGAGAGAGAGAGAGAGAGAGAGATACACCGGGGAACATAGTCCCTTTGATCCTGTCGTCACGGTAACATCGTGGGCATTAGGGCTCCCGAGTGTTGCAGCAGTCTAAGGCACTCCATCTCAGTGCAAGAGATGTCACTGCAGTCCCTGGTTTGAATCCAGGCTGCATCACATCCTGGATGATTGGCCCAGTGTTGGCTGGGGTACAAAAACATGTATTTTTTAAATCGTCTGCTCCCGGCCGAGGGGGCGGAGTCCACATGGGCTACATTGTATTCTGACAGGTGCTGTCTCTCCTAAACAGATCACTAGGCCCTCAACCCATCATTGCAGACCAAAGTGCAACATCTGGGCCCGGAACATTCATTTGGCACATTCCGTTGGCTGACATCATCGTGGCTGCTCTCTGAGTCTCACACACACACAACGACCAGGTGTTACAGGTGTGGCACTGGATAGGCCAAGATACACACCTAGAAGGTACATGCTGAAGTACTGCATGTCCCAGAGTGCTCAGCTTCCTGGTTTCCAGTGTGGCTGCTGATTGAAAGAGGGTCCATCTCAATAGACTGAAGTAGCTTTGTCTCCTTGTCTCCTTTCCTTCATCTGCACTGACCTGAATAGTCAAAGGAATGACAGCTTTCCCCTCCTGTCTTGTTCTGTCACATAGTATCTAGTAAGGAGACGAGGAGAGGATGCCACTTTAGACTATTGAGATACACCCCCACCAGACATTCCCCGGTCAAGGGACTGAGTCCTCGTCCTCTCTAGAACTCTGTGACCTGATCTAGGATCAGCTGTTGAAACGTCATCACAAACAAGCCCCATGTTGTATGTGAGATGGCCACAGATGTGAGATCAGCTGTTGGCTGTGCTGTGTCAGATGTTGTTGTGACTAATCACTACTAAGTGGCTTGTAGCTCTCAGGTGCACTGTGGCGTGCCGTGGTGTAGAGTGGGTGGGATGGTGTGTGTGTGTGTGTTGTTTTTATGTGCTTGTGTATGTATAGGTGGGATGTTGGGTGTATCATGTACACCGGTTTGGGGGGGCAGGAATGTCCTTGCATTTGCGTGCATGCGTGTCTTTGTTAGTACAGTGTGTGTGTGTGTGTGTGTGTGTGTGTGTGTGTGTGTGTGTGTGTGTGTGTGTGTGTGTGTGTGTGTGTGTGTGTGTGTGTGCTGTGTGTGTGTGTTGTGTGTGTGTGTGTCAGTGGCCAGCCAGCTGGAGATCACAGAGCCACCAGCTGGCCAAATCCAACTTGTCAACACAACTTTTATACACCTCATCACATCATCAAATATCTAGGGAGTCATTCTACCTCCACCACCTCTTCACATCATCAAATACCTAGGGAGTCATTCTACCTCCACCTCCACCACATCATCAAATACCTAGGGAGTCATTCTACCACCACCTCCACCATCTCTACCACCTCTTCACATCATCAAATACCTAGGGAGTCATTCTACCACCACCACCTCTTCACATCATCAAATACCTAGGGAGTCATTCTACCTCCACCTCCACCACATCATCAAATACCTAGGGAGTCATTCTACCACCACCTCCACCATCTCTACCACCTCTTCACATCATCAAATACCTAGGGAGTCATTCTACCACCACCACCTCTTCACATCATCAAATACCTAGGGAGTCATTCTACCACCACCACCTCCACCACCTCATCACATCATCAAATACCTAGGGAGTCATTCTACCTCCACCTCCACCATCTCTACCACCTCATCACATCATCAAATACCTAGGGAGTCATTCTACCTCCACCTCCACAATCTCTACTACCTCATCACATCATCAAATACCTAGGGAGTCATTCTACCACCACCTCTACCACCTCTACCTCCACCACCCTCACCTCTACCACCACCACCACCTCTACCACCTCTAACACCTCTACCACGACCTCTACCGCCACCTCCTCCACCACCACCACCCCCACCACCTCTACCTCCACCACCTCTACCACCACCTCCACCATCACCTCTACCACCTCTACCGCCACCTCTACCGCCACCACCACCACCATCCCCACCACCTCTACCACCACCCCCACCTCCACCACCTCTACCGCCACCTCCACCACCCCCACCACCTCTACCGCCACCTCCACCACCCCATCTCCACCTCCACCACCTCTACCGCCACCGCCACCTCCACCACCCATCTCCACCTCCACCACCTCTACTGCCACCTCCACCACCCCCACCACCTCTACCTCCACCACCTATACTGCCACCTTCACCACCCCCACCACCTGTACCTCCACCACCACCACCTCTACCTCCATCACCCCAACCACCTCTACTGCCACCCCCACCACCTCTACCTCCACCCCCACCACCTCTACCTCCACCCCCACCACCTCTACCTCCACCACCCCACCACCTCTACCTCCACCACCACCACCTCTACCTCCACCACCACCTCTACCTCCACCACCACCACCACCTCTACCTCCACCACCCCACCACCTCTACCACCCACAACACCACCACCACCACCCCAACCACCTTTACCACCCCCACCTCCACCACCTCTACCTCCAACACCCCCACCTCCACCACCTCACCTCCACCACCACCACCACCTCTACACCACCCCCACCTCCACCACTTCACCTCACCTCTACCACCTCACATCTGTACTTCCGCATTCACATATCCTACTACACACACACACACACACACACACACACACACACACGCACACACACACACACACACACACACACACACACACACACACACACACACACACACACACACACACACACACACACACACACACACACACACACACACACACACACACACACACACACACTCAGTGGATCCTGTGGCTCTGTATGTCTTTGATATCCAGCTTCTTTTATTGTTATTATATATTTATTATATATTTTAATATAAGACTGATGGTATGCAGCTGATTTAATAGATAAATATGCCCGAGACAGAGGGAGGGAGGAAGGGAGGGAGGCAAATAGAGAGTGAGGGAAAGGGAGAGAGTAAGATAAAAAAAGATAGGGAGGGATGGATATTTTCCTGTCCCTGCCCATCCCACTAGCTTTTCTGTGGAACGAACCAACACCATGCATTTAAACAACCTGTTTATTGTGCTGCAGAACTAACCAACACAATGCATTTAAACGACCCATTGAGTGTGTTGCCAACCTGGACTCAGGAGTGGACGTAATATAGTAAATCTAAATCTATCTCTATCAATTTAGTGTGATATGTTACGTTTTATATAGCACGTATTAATTTGTGGATGTCCATCATCCATTTTGTATGATATATTACAAATTGCAATTCATACAATAAGTTACAAATTTGCAATACGTATGTAATTTATGATTTCCAATTTTTGGGGGCTAACGTTAGCTAGGTGTCCAGGGGTAAAGGTTAGGATTAAGGTTAAGGCTTAGGAGTTAGGTTAGGGTTTGGGGAAAGGTTAGCTAACATGCTAAGTAGTTGCAAAGTTGCTAATGAACTTTTATTTAACTAGGCAAGTCAGTTAAGAACAAATTCTTATTTACAATGATGGCCTACCGCGGAACACTGGGTTAACTGCCTTGTTGAGGGGCAGAACGACAGATGTTTACCTTGTCAGTTCAGGGATTCGATCCAACAACGTTTCGGTTACTGGCCCAATGCTCTAACCACTAGGCTACCTGTCTCTAACCACTAGGCTACCTGTCTCTAACCACTAGGCTACCTGTCTCTAACCACTAGGCTACCTGTCTCTAACCACTAGGCTACCTGCCTCTAACCACTAGGCTACCTGTCTCTAACCACTAGGCTACCTGTCTCTAACCACTAGACTACCTGTCTCTAACCACTAGGCTACCTGTCTCTAACCACTAGGCTACCTGTCTCTAACCACTAGGCTACCTGTCTCTAACCACTAGACTACCTGTCTCTAACCACTAGGCTACCTGTCTCTAACCACTAGACTACCTGTCTCTAACCACTAGGCTACCTGTCTCTAACCACTAGACTACCTGTCTCTAACCACTAGGCTACCTGTCTCTAACCACTAGGCTACCTGTCTCTAACCACTAGGCTACCTGTCTCTAACCACTAGGCTACCTGTCTCTAACCACTAGGCTACCTGTCTCTAACCACTAGGCTACCTGTCTCTAACCACTAGACTACCTGTCTCTAACCACTAGGCTACCTGTCTCTAACCACTAGGCTACCTGTCTCTAACCACTAGGCTACCTGCCTCTAACCACTAGGCTACCTGCCTCTAACCACTAGGCTACCTGTCTCTAACCACTAGGCTACCTGTCTCTAACCACTAGGCTACCTGTCTCTAACCACTAGGCTACCTGCCTAAAATTCTCCGTGGTGAGATTCGAACACCCAACCTTTGTGTTGTTAGACGTTCGTGTTATACACCTACCCCTCCACTCCAACCAACCACCCTCCTTTCATTTTTTGCCGTAGCCTTTTACACTCATACCCGTATACGGGTTGATATGTCAGATTTGGGCACTGATAAATGCCTACATTGGAACACAGTAGCTGTACAGTAACATGCTAAACATGACATCAGAGCTCAGGCTCTGTGCTTCACAGCACTGTATGGGCTTTGACTGACAGACGTTCTGAACATTCACAACAGCACACCCACCTGAATGCACTCATGACTCCTTTCTATGTTCACCAAAATGATGATCTGTTTCCCTGAATTGCATTGTGAAATCCTAACTGTAATAACGTATTTTATGACTTAGTTACTCGTGTTGGCATTAGAGCCGGCTTTCAGATGATACCCACCTGACCTAGATTGTGATTTATAATGGACCATTTTTTGATTCCATTAACAACAACAGTAATTGTGTGATTGCGGGGATTCAGGGTTGTTTTCCAAACAAAACAACTACAAGTGTTCTTGCTGTATTTCCTCAAATGAACTGATATTGGTTGCATAAACATATTTAATGCTTGTGTTCCTAGCTCCAACAGGAACTGAGAGGTGTGTGTCCACTTGGAGACACCAGTTAGTCCTCCCACTCAAACCCTTGTCATTGTTTTGTCTTATGTTGCACCTACACCACATTTTCCAGGAATATTTGTATCATGTTAATGAATGTACAGTATACAGCGTATTTTCAGATTTCGTTATCAGAAACTGCCGCGAAAAGTACAGTAAATGTAAAATGCACATAAAATAAACACAACAGTGTAATGTTTGTATTCAGTCTTGTCAGGTGAACTGTTGTGTCCTCACCTTTTATTTTTTTATTTAACCTTTATTCAACCTTTATTTAACTAGGCATGTCAGTTAAGAACATATTCTTATTAACAATGACGGCCTACCCCGGCCAAACCCTAAACCGGATGACACTGAGCCAATTGTGTGCCGCCAAATGGGACTCCCAATCATGGCCGATTTGTGATACAGCCTGGAATCTAACCAGGGTCTGTAGTGATGCCACTAGCACTGCAGGGTCTGTAGTGACGCCCCTAAAGATGCAGTGCCTTAGACCTTAAGTCTAATCATTTTCCCATAATCTCAGAACGGTTCCCTTTTGATTGCTACCGTGATTATGCATAGCATATGCTTTTAATTTTTCTTCTTTAAGAAACATTTCAATTAATCCCTATGCATATAGGCCAATTCCCATGAGTGTAAAGGATTAAGTAACCACCTGTCTTATGTAACCATACCAAACGTAACATATCATACTATTTTGAGTGCCCAGGATTTACATTTACTATGTTACGTCTAGTCTATGATACCAGGCTGGTGCTGCAGAGTCACGCCTCAGTTTCCTCATGTGGCTCTGAACACAGACACACACACACACATACACTTTTAAAATGTACCAGCTGCAACAAACAGGTTTTTTAGTTTTGTTCAGCCACTCTTTTAGACAGTCAGTAGTTTCAGCTGCTCCTTTGATGGAGTGGTGCACAACAAGCATAACAAGCCACAACACCCACGCAGACCAATTAGGCCTATCCCACAACAGGGCTCTCAACAGAGGGGTAGTGACTTGGTAGTGACACAAGCCAGGACAGACCACTGGGGGGTGAGGAGGTGGAGGAGGGCTGGTGGTGGTGGAGGAGGGCTGGTGGTCCTAAACAGGACAGACCACTGGGGGGTGGAGGTGGAGGAGGGCTGGTGGTGGTGGAGGAGGGCTGGTGGTCCTAAACAGGACAGACCACTGGGGGGTGGAGGTGGAGGAGGGCTGGTGGTGGTGGAGGGGGGCTGGTGGTCCTAAACAGGACAGACCACTGGGGGGTGGAGGAGGTGGAGGGCTGGTGGTGGTGGTGGTGGTGGAGGAGGGCTGGTTGTCCTAAACAGGACAGACCACTGGGGGGTGGAGGAGGTGGAGGAGGGCTGGTGGTGGTGGAAGAGGGCTGGTGGTCTTAAACAGGACAGACCACTGGGGGGTGGAGGAGGTGGAGGGCTGGTGGTGGTGGTGGTGGTGGAGGAGGGCTGGTTGTCCTAAACAGGACAGACCACTGGGGGGTGGAGGAGGTGGAGGAGGGCTGGTGGTGGTGGAAGAGGGCTGGTGGTCCTAAACAGGACAGACCACTGGGGGGTGGAGGAGGTGGAGGAGGGCTGAATGTCCTAAACAGGACAGACCACTTGGGGGTTGGGGAGGTGGAGGAGGGCTGGTGGTGGTGGAGGAGGGCTGGTGGTCCTAAACAGGACAGATCACTGGGGGGTGGAGGTGGAGGAGGGCTGGTGGTGGTGGTGGAGGTGGGCTGGTGGTCCTAAACAGGACAGACCACTGGGGAGTGGAGGAGGTGGTGGTGGTGGTGGAGGAGGGCTGGTTGTCCTAAACAGGACAGACCACTGGGGGGTGGAGGAGGTGGTGGAGGAGGGCTGGTGGTCCTAAACAGGACAGACCACTGGGGGGTGGAGGAGGAGGTGGAGGAGGGCTGGTGGTCCTAAACAGCCAGTTTAGTTGTACAGTATGATCCTCTCTCTGCCCCCCTCCACCTGTCAACATTACAGTTGTGTCTGGGTGGTAGGCAGCTACAGTATTTCAAAAAGAATCATTTGCATTTCTGAGTGACTGCATGCCTGTTTTTACTGTATGTGGTGGACTCAGGATGTGTGTGTTGGACGGTGTAGAGTTGATGACAGAGCTCCAGATGGATTGTGGGAGCTGGTGGTGATGATGATGATGAAGGGTTAGCGGTCTGCTTGTCCAGGTGTGTATTGGAAGTGGTTGGGCTGGGGCTGAGGTGCTGTGTGTGTCCCCGGGTCATGCAGAGTTCTCTGGGCTGTGTGTGTGTGTGTGTGTGTGTGTGTGTGTGTGTGTGTGTGTGTGTGTGTGTGTGTGTGTGTGTGTGTGTGTGGTGACCGGGTCATGCAGAGTTCTCTGGGCTGTGTGTGTGTGTGTCTTTGGCTACCGTGTTTGTTTGCAGCCTGATCCCCTTCATAAAGGACTGAGATGAGAGCACTAACGGTTGTGTTGAAGACTGCTCTTTCTCTAATGTCACACATCACTGGTGGAAAACACTTCTATGTTGAGGTGTATGTGTGAGAGTGTGAGATGTGTGTGTGTGTGTGTGTGTGTGTGTGTGTGTGTGTGTGTGTGTGTGTGTGTGTGTGTGTGTGTGTGTGTGTGTGTGTGTGTGTGTGTGTGTGTGTGTGTGTGTGTGTGTGTGACGGACAAATGGCAATACTAACCCCTGTTTTCTCTCCCTCTCTCTCTCTTTCTCATAGTGACATATTTGATGCCATGTTCCCTGTCATGCACATTGCAGGAGAGACAGTTATTCAGCAAGGTTTGTGAACATAATGTATAATGTGTTAACTCTGTAATACACACATGTACAGAACACATAGTAGACCTACTGTACATACTGAAACTGAACTGTAGTATTACCACACACACACACACACAGACTGTAGTACTCCTGCAGACATGCAGTACTGACTGTACTCCCTCTCTTTCTACCAGATGTCAGTGTGACTTCCTCCAAGTCTGACAGTTGTCACTAGTTACCACAGCCACAAAGTCAAAATTGCCTATAACGGTCAAATTCATGAAAACAAAAATGTGCTTTCTTGTCTTAATATAAGGTTAGCAGTGTGATTAAGGTTAGGTTTAGGTTTAAAATCAGATTTTAAGAAGATACTTTTTAGAAATAGGCAGGGTTTATGACCTTGTGGCTGTGCCAGCTAGTAACTACCCAGTCTAACCGCAGCAGTCCAAGGTCTCAGTCTAGACATCCCATAGCCTTTCAAGCTAAACAGAGCCAATCTGGTCCAGACATATTTGTTGGGGGGGGGGGGGGGGGTCCCTATCGAACACAGACTCACAGACAAACAAACACACGTAGCCACACACTTACTGTAAGCTCTCACACACACACACATACAGACAGACACAAACAGATTAAGCCACACATTGGCACACACAGAAACAGACACAAACACACAGTATAGAGTAGATTCAGGCAATAGGCACACATATAGGTGTGTACACACCCTCTCTCTCTCCCTCCCTGCTTCCCCCAGACAGTGGTCCTGTGGTGGACTGTACAGTATCTGTCCTAATTTGGTGATAACTAGGAGGTGGGTGAAGAGGGAGAGAGGGGGGGGAGAGAGAGAGAGGCAGTGGGGAAGGGAGACAGAGAGAGAGAGAGAGAGGCAGTGGGGAAGGGAGACAGAGAGAGAGAGAGAGAGAGGCAGTGGGGAAGGGAGACAGAGAGAGAGAGAGAGGCAGTGGGGAAGGGAGACAGAGGGAGAGAGAGAGAGAGGCAGTGGGGAAGGGAGACAGAGAGAGAGAGAGAGAGAGAGAGGCAGTGGGGAAGGGAGACAGAGGGAGAGAGAGAGGCAGTGGGGAAGGGAGACAGAGGGAGAGAGAGAGGCAGTGGGGAAGGGAGACAGAGAGAGAGAGAGAGAGAGAGAGAGGCAGTGGGGAAGGGAGACAGAGAGAGAGAGAGAGAGAGGCAGTGGGGAAGGGAGACAGAGGGAGAGAGAGAGAGAGAGAGGCAGTGGGGAAGGGAGACAGAGAGAGAGAGAGAGGCAGTGGGGAAGGGAGACAGAGGGAGAGAGAGAGAGAGGCAGTGGGGAAGGGAGACAGAGAGAGAGAGAGAGAGAGAGAGGCAGTGGGGAAGGGAGACAGAGGGAGAGAGAGAGGCAGTGGGGAAGGGAGACAGAGGGAGAGAGAGAGGCAGTGGGGAAGGGAGACAGAGAGAGAGAGAGAGAGAGGCAGTGGGGAAGGGAGACAGAGAGAGAGAGAGAGGCAGTGGGGAAGGGAGACAGAGGGAGAGAGAGAGAGAGAGAGGCAGTGGGGAAGGGAGACAGAGAGAGAGAGAGAGGCAGTGGGGAAGGGAGACAGAGGGAGAGAGAGAGAGGCAGTGGGGAAGGGAGACAGAGAGAGAGAGAGAGAGAGGCAGTGGGGAAGGGAGACAGAGAGAGAGAGAGAGAGAGAGAGAGGCAGTGGGGAAGGGAGACAGAGAGAGAGAGAGAGGCAGTGGGGAAGGGAGACAGAGGGAGAGAGAGAGAGAGAGAGGCAGTGGGGAAGGGAGACAGAGAGAGAGAGAGAGGCAGTGGGGAAGGGAGACAGAGGGAGAGAGAGAGAGAGAGAGAGAGGCAGTGGGGAAGGAAGACAGAGGGAGAGAGAGAGAGCTTCCCAGCTGCTGTGTAATATAGCTACAGTACATTACTACAGTACATTACTACAGTATACACTACAGACTACTGATGTCACTGTTCACTGTCTGGACTCTGCTGCAGCTCCTGGCCAAAGATATCTATGGTTTAACAGTATATATACTGCTCAAAAAAATAAAGGGAACACTTAAACAACACAATGTAACTCCAAGTCAATCACACTTCTGTGAAATCAAACTGTCCACTTAGGAAGCAACACTGACTGACAATAAATTTCACATGCTGTTGTGCAAATGGAATAGACAACAGGTGGAAATTATAGGCAATTAGCAAGACACCCCCAATAAAGGAGTGGTTCTGCAGGTGGTAAGCACAGACCACTTCTCAGTTCCTATGCTTCCTGGCTGATGTTTTGGTCACTTTTGAATGCTGGCGGTGCTTTCACTCTAGTGGAAGCATGAGACAGAGTCTACAACACACACAAGTGGCTCAGGTAGTGCAGCTCATCCAGGATGGCACATCAATGCGAGCTGTGGCAAGAAGGTTTGCTGTGTCTGTCAGCGTAGTGTCTAGAGCATGGAAGCTCTACCAGGAGACAGGCCATACATCAGGAGACGTGGAGGAGGCCGTAGGAGGGCAACAACCCAGCAGCAGGACCGCTACCTCCGCCTTTGTGCAAAGAGGAGCAGGAGGAGCACTGCCAGAGCCCTGCAAAATGACCTCCAGCAGGCCACAAATGTGCATGTGTCTGCTCAAACGGTCAGAAACAGACTCCATGAGGGTGGTATGAGGTTCCGACGTCCACAGGTGGGGGTTGTGCTTACAGCCCAACACCGTGCAGGACGTTTGGCATTTGCCAGAGAACACCAAGATTGGCAAATTCGCCACTGGCGCCCTGTGCTCTTCACAGATGAAAGCAGGTTCACACTGAGCACATGTGACAGACGTGACAGTCTGGAGATGCCGTGGAGAACGTTCTGCTGCCTGCAACATCCTCCAGCATGACCGGTTTGGCGGTGGGTCAGTCATGTTGTGGGGTGGCATTTCTTTGGGGGGCCGCACAGCCCTCCATGTGCTCGCCAGAGGTAGCCTGACTGCCATTAGGTACCGAGATGAGATCCTCAGACCCCTTGTGAGACCATATGCTGGTGCAGTTGGCCCTGGGTTCCTCCTAATGCAAGACAATGCTAGACCTCATGTGGCTGGAGTGTGTCAGCAGTTCCTGCATGAGGAAGGCATTGATGCTATGGACTGGCCCGCCCGTTCCCCAGACCTGAATCCAATTGAGCACATCTGGGACATCATGTCTCGCTCCATCCACCAACGCCACGTTGCACCACAGACTGTCCAGGAGTTGGCGGATGCTTTAGTGCAGGTCTGGGAGGAGATCCCTCAGGAGACCATCCGCCACCTCATCAGGAGCATGCCCAGGCGTTGTAGGGAGGTCATACAGGCACATGGAGGCCACACACACTACTGAGCCTCATTTTGACTTGTTTAAGGACATTACATCAAAGTTGGATCAGCCTGTAGTGTGGTTTTCCACTTTAAATTTGAGTGTGACTCCAAATCCAGATCTCCATGGGTTGATAAACTGGATTTCCATTGATTATTTTTGTGTGATTTTGTTGTTATCACATTCAACTATGTAAAGAAAAAAGTATTTAATAAGATTATTTCATTCATTCAGATCTAGGATGTGTTATTTTAGTGTTCCCTTTATTTTTTTGAGTAAAAACTGAGTGTACAGGACATTAAGAACACCTGCTCTTTCCATGACATAAACTGACCAGGAGAATCCAGGTGAAAGCTATGATCCCTTATTGATGTCACTTGTTAAATCCACTTCAATCAGTATAGATGAAGGGGAGTAGATGGGTTAAAGAAGGATTGTTAAGCTTTGAGAAAATTGAGACATGGATTGTGTATGTGTACCATTCAGAGGGTGAATGGGCAAGACAAAAGATTGAAGTGCCTTTGAACAGGGTATGATAGTAGGTACCAGGCACACCAGTTTGAGAGTGTCAAGAACTGCAACGCTGCTGGGTTTTTCACACTGAACAGTTTCTCGTGTGTATCAAGAATGTTCCACCACCCAAAGGACATCCAGCCAACTTGACACAACCGTGGGAAGCATTGGAGTCAACATGGAATTCCTGTGGAATGCTTTCAACACCTTGTAGAGTCTATGCCCCAACGAATTAAGGCTGTTCTGAGAGCAAAATGAGGTGCATCTCAATATTAGGAAGGTGTTCTTAATGTTTTGTACAGTCAGTGTATATAATGAACTATCCAGGTATGACTAAACTGTTATCCTGATGTAACACGGTGGCCTAGCCTAACTGGTGGCCTAGCTCATCTTAATCTGCTGCATTTCAAATGTAAGATCAACCCCTGTCTGTGTTACCAAGGAATCTGTGTCTGGCCATGTGCATAATGAGGGCACCTTCTAATGTTCACGTCTAGGCTAGTTTCACAAACACTTTCTATCTGCTGTAATTTGAGGTTGAAAATGCCCTCAAATGACCCCAGCTCTCACACAACAGCAGAACACACCATGTCAGAGAAGAGGCTCAGGCAGATCGTAAGACTAGAATTCTACTACAGTATTTAAGTAAAAAGTACAGATGAAGAATCTTAATTTGATCACCCTGTTGCAGGAGAACATCCCTGCAATGCAGGAAATGTAAAAGTGTATTTGAGGTTTAAAATGGCTTCTGAAGTTTGTAATTTCCTACTTTGACATTTCCGATTTGATTTTCCCTTACGAAAAATGTGTCAACCCCAACAAAAAGGTCAATTAATTATAAACCATGTAATAATTCACGTTTCTTGTTGCTGCAGGATAATTTTCCTGCTGTAGCAAATGGGCTCAAATTAAGATCCTATATCGGTACAAATACAGACCTACACAGTATGTCAATAGAACCTCACAGTAACAGTTTGTTTGCTGTAAAAAGACTACTGGTATTCCTCAGTCGTTGGTGTACATTTAGCATTCCAGCCAGGTGACACAAAGCAAACGTGAGCCTGGGGATGTAGTCCTTTTGAAGACAGTCAAAGAACATTGGCAGCAATGCTTGTTACACTTCCCCTATGTTGAAACAAGGTCTTTCTTACTGTGTGTGTTGGAGTGCATCGACCTGAATGTGTCTGTGTTTGTGTGTTTTGTGTGTGTCTCTGTCAAATATTTGCCTGCGGTCTTGGGGCTCAGGGTTCTGCTAGAAGGAAAAACAAAGACTTCACAGCCAAGGTGATAAAAGACAGGAAGAGTGGAGAGAATAGAGAGATGGAGTGAGAGAATGAGGGAATGACAGAAAGACAGAGAGAGATGAGATGAAAGAGGGAGAGAGGGAGCTGAGGAAGGCCGGCCAGGTTGAAGCAGGTTGGATGGAGGGGACAGAGAGGACAGTCCCGAACCTCTCTCCCCTCTCCAGTGATAAATGTGTGTGATGAACAACTCTAGCCTCTACACACAGTATTAATTAGCTGTATGAACTCCTGTGAACCCTCAGCACGGGGATCCTCCAGCCTTTCAACTCCTCAATCACTCACACACACACACGGTTACACACACACATGCGTACACTCGCACAGGGACAGACACTGACACACACACACACACAAATCAAATTCTATTGGTTGCATACACACACACTTACTGTCTCTCCCTCACCATGCACACACGTGTACCCTCTGGGCCGAGGCAGGTTGTTGCCCTAACGCTGTTAGAGGCCTTCCGTTTAAATACCTGGGAAAGAAGAGAGAGACCGATGGGTATAGCCCCTTTCTGAGAGAGAGAGAGAGAGAGAGAGAGAGAGAGAGAGAGAGAGAGACATGAGGTTCCCAAAGTTAAGGGCTTCTGGCTTGCATCCTTATTGGATTTCCCTGGAAGTGTTTGTGGGGGTGGACAAAGTGTGCGTCTGTCTGCCTGCCTGCCTGCCTGCCTGCCTGCCTGCCTGCCTGCCTGCCTGCCTGCCTGCCTGTGTGCGTGCATGTGTGTAAGCTCAACCATGATATTTTCCTCTGTATCATCCAGCCATTATGAACGGTGTAGATTGTGGGGGAAAGGTGGGGAGGACAGAAGCGCTTTACAAATGGTCCTGAGCTCTTAATACACTGAACTGTTTGGCCAGACATTTATTTGTATTTTTCTGAATGAGGGGGGTTCAAATCCATCAATCCACCATGGAGAAATACATGAGGGGGAGGGGTTAATGACACAGGCTTGAAACATCTATGGTTAATTAAGCCCCAGATATTTTCTGAGCGCTCTCTCTCTCTCTCTCTCTCTCTCTCTCTCTCTCTCTCACACACACTTCTCTTACTCTCTCCTCTACAGGTGATGAAGGAGACAACTTCTATGTGATTGACCAAGGAGAGGTGGATGTAAGTTTCCCATTGGCTTATTCATTCCTCCCCTCTCCACTCCCCTACAACTCCCCAGGTCATTCTCAGTCACCTTACCTGGTCAAATAAGGGTTAATAAAAGCAGTGTTAACCAAACCTCTCTACGAGTACCCCCAGCCAGTTCTCATTGGAAAGACGAGCGAGAGACAAGAAAATCATCCCTCTTTTTTGAGAAGGAAAAATCATCCCTCTCTTCTTACAGGAGAAGTGAACATCTGAGAGTTACTGTAGTAGCACACCTAATTCAACGAATCAAAAGCCACTTCCTCTGTTACACAGAGATAGAGAGCAATATGTGTCCTACCTACCTCACACATACCTTCCTACCTCTACCTCACACATACCTTCCTACCTCTACCTCACACAGACCTACCGACCTCTACCTCACACAGACCTACCGACCTCTACCTCACACAGACCTACCGACCTCTACCTCACACAGACCTACCGACCTCTACCTCACACACACCTACCTTTACCTCACACAGACCTACCTACCTCTTCCTCACACAGACCTACCTACCTCTACCTCACACAGACCTACCTACATCTAACTCACACCGACCTACCTACCTCTAACTCACACAGACCTACCTGGCTCTACCTCACACATGCTCACCTACCTCTACCTCACACAGACCTACCTACCTCTACCTCACACAGACCTACTTACCTCTACCTCACGCAGACCTACCTACCTACCTCTACCTCACGCAGACCTACCTACCCATACCTCACACAGACCTACCTACCTCTACCTCACACAGACATACCTACCTCTACCTCACACCTACCTACCTACCTACCTACCTACCTACCTCTAACTCACACAGACCTACCTACCTCTACCTCACACACACCTACCTACCTCTACCTCACACCTACCTCTACCTCACACAGACCTACCTACCCATACCTCACACAGACCTACCTACCTCTACCTCACACAGACCTACCTGCCTCTACCTCACACACACGTACCTACCTCTACTTCACAAAGACCTACCTTACTCTACCTCACACAGATCTACCTACCTCTACCTCACGCAGGCCTACCTACCTCTACCTCACGCAGACCTACCTGCCTCTACCTCATGCACACCTACCTCCCTCTACCTCACACACATCTACCTACCTCTATCTCACACACACCTACCTCTACCTCACACCTACCTACCTCTACCTCACACCTACCTCTACCTCACACAGACCTACCTACTCATACCTCACACAAACCTACCTCTACCTAACACAGACCTACCTACCCATACCTCACACAGACCTACCTACCTCTACCTCACACAGAGCTACGTACCTCTGCCTCACGCACACCTACCTACCTCTACCTCACACAGACCTACCTACCTCTACCTCACACAGACCTACCTACCTCTACCTCACACACACCTACCTACCTCTACCTCACACCTACCTCTACCTCACACAGACCGACCTAGCCATACCTCACACAGACCTACCTACCTCTACCTTACACAGACCAACCTAGCCATACCTCACACAGACCTACCTACCCATACCTCACAAAGACCTACCTACACATACCTCTCAAAGACCTACTTACCCATACCTCACACTGTCCTACCTGCCTCTACCTCACACACACCTACCTTCCTCTACCTCACACAGTCCTACCTACCTCTAACTCACACAGTCCTACCTACCTTTAGCTCACAAAGACTTCACAATCACAATAGGACACCCTCATTCATGCAGATCACCAAAGCTAACACATAGTTCACATTGGTCAACTGTACTGCTGTTTGTGTTAAATGATGATGAGCACTGGCCTGGGGTCTTTTCTGACTTCATTGACTTGCGGTCTGGTCACGCTAGTGTGGGGCTCAGACACGCTCTGAACTCCACACAATGACAACAGTCAGAATACCTTTTTGTTTTAGGAACCCGAAGCGACAAAGAGATAGAGTTAAGTGGAGAGATAAAAAAAAGAGAAAAAATAGATGGAAAGTCAAACAGGAAACAACCTTATCGGTTTACGATGAAGAGAGGGAGAGGGAGACAGAGAGGGGGAGGGAGGGAGAGGAGACGTAAGGTAACCAGAGAGGACTGGGTCCAGGTGGGCGAGAGAGGGGAGAGAGGGGATAAGGCGTGAATGAGAGGGAGAGAGAAAGAGAAGGGGTGGTGGAGAGGGTTGGGGTGATGGTGCCCTGATACAGCAAGTCTATCATCTGGTCCGGGTGGGTGAGCTCCACCGAGCATATCAGAGAGCCCAGTCAGACCCAGACAGCGATGGATGGATGAGTGGAGAGAGAGGGATAAGGGAGTGGACGAGAGGCGAGGGAGAGAGAGGGATAAGGGAGTGGAGGAGAGGGAGAGAGAGAGAGGGATAAGGGAGTGGAGGAGAGGCGAGGGAGAGAGAGGGATAAGGGAGTGGACGAGAGGCGAGGGAGAGAGAGGATAAGGGAGTGGAGGAGAGGGAGAGAGAGAGAGGGATAAGGGAGTGGAGGAGAGGCGAGGGAGAGAGAGGGATAAGGGAGTGGAGGAGAGGGAGAGAGAGAGAGGGATAAGGGAGTGGAGGAGAGGGAGAGAGAGAGAGGGATAAGGGAGTGGAGGAGAGGGAGAGAGAGAGAGGGATAAGGGAGTGGGGGAGAGGGAGAGAGAGAGAGGGATAAGGGAGTGGAGGAGAGGGAGAGAGAGGGATAAGGGAGTGGAGGAGAGGCGAGGGAGAGAGAGGGATAAGGGAGTGGAGGAGAGGGAGAGAGAGAGAGGGATAAGGGAGTGGAGGAGAGGGAGAGAGAGAGAGGGATAAGGGAGTGGAGGAGAGGGAGAGAGAGAGAGGGATAAGGGAGTGGAGGAGAGGCGAGGGAGAGAGAGGGATAAGGGAGTGGAGGAGAGGGAGAGAGAGAGAGGGATAAGGGAGTGGAGGAGAGGGAGAGAGAGGGATAAGGGAGTGGAGGAGAGGGAGAGAGAGAGAGGGATAAGGGAGTGGAGGAGAGGGAGAGAGAGAGAGGGATAAGGGAGTGGAGGAGAGGGAGAGAGAGAGAGGGATAAGGGAGTGGAGGAGAGGGAGAGAGAGAGAGGGATAAGGGAGTGGAGGAGAGGGAGAGAGAGGGATAAGGGAGTGGAGGAGAGGCGAGGGAGAGAGAGGGATAAGGGAGTGGAGGAGAGGAGAGGGAGAGAGAGGGATAAGGGAGTGGAGGAGAGGCGAGGGAGAGAGAGGGATAAGGGAGTGGAGGAGAGGCGAGGGAGAGAGAGGGATAAGGGAGTGGAGGAGAGAGAGGGATAAGGGAGTGGAGGGGAGGGAGAGAGAGGGATAAGGGAGTGGAGGAGAGGCGAGGGAGAGAGAGGGATAAGGGAGTGGAGGAGAGGGAGAGAGAGGGATAAGGGAGTGGAGGGGAGGGAGAGAGAGAGAGGGATAAGGGAGTGGAGGAGAGGGAGAGAGAGAGAGGGATAAGGGAGTGGAGGAGAGGCGAGGGAGAGAGAGGGATAAGGGAGTGGAGGAGAGGGAGAGAGAGAGAGGGATAAGGGAGTGGAGGGGAGGGGAGGGAGAGAGAGGGATAAGGGACTGGAGGGGAGGGGAGGGAGAGAGGGATAAGGGAGTGGAGGAGAGGAGAGGGAGAGAGAGGGATAAGGGACTGGAGGGGAGGGGAGGGAGAGAGAGATAAGGGAGTGGAGGTGAGGGAGAGAGAGGGATAAGGGAGTGGAGGAGAGGGAGAGAGAAAGAAAAGGGGTGGGGAGAGGGAGAGAGAGAGAGAGGGATAAGGGGTGGGGGAGAGGGAGAGAGAAAGAGAAGGGGTGGGGGAGAGGGAGAGAGAAAGAGAAGGGGTGGGGGAGAGGGAGAGAGAAAGAGAAGGGGTGGGGGAGAGGGAGAGAGAAAGAGAAGGGGTGGGGGAGAGGGAGAGAGAAAGAGAAGGGGTGGGGGAGAGGGAGAGAGAAAGAGAAGGGGTGGGGGGAGAGGGAGAGAGAAAGAGAAGGGGTGGGGGAGAGGGAGAGAGAAAGAGAAGGGGTGGGGGAGAGGGAGAGAGAAAGAGAAGGGGTGGGGGAGAGGGAGAGAGAAAGAGAAGGGGTGGGGGAGAGGGAGAGAGAAAGAGAAGGGGTGGGGGAGAGGGAGAGAGAAAGAGAAGGGGAGAGGGAGAGAGAAAGAGAAGGGGTGGGGGAGAGGGAGAGAGAGGGTTGGTGTGATAGTGCCCTGATACAGCAGGTCTACCTACCACTGGGCCAACATTAAAGGGAATGGGAAAGATCAGCAGTGGCACAGTTTATTTATTATTTAATTTGGGATTGATGGTGAAGGATGTAGACTCATCTTGACATCAGACTACTTTTGTGTTCTCAAAGCATCTGACAACCTTTAGATTTTGGAGTGAACTAGAATGGTGACGGCAGGCATGACTGTGGAGAAAGGTTATGTTCATTAGTGCACATCGTAGCAAAACATTCTGAAAGGTTCTGCAACAGAAAATGAAAAAGAGCATTGTACAAATCCAGGTATAGTCCCTCGGCGGCAGGTAGGCTGGCGGGTAGGAGTGTTGGGCCAGTAACTGAAAGGGGACAAAGTCGTTCTTCCCCTGAGCAAGGCACTGTTCCCCGGCACCAATGTCGATAAAGGCAGCCCTCCGCACCTCTCTGATTCAGAGGGGTTGGGTTAAATGTGGAAGACGCATTTCAGTTGAATGTGTTCAGTTGTACAACTGACTTGGTATCCCCTGTTCCAGTCTGTTTTCTTTTCATTTGGTGCCTAATGAAGACAACCCAGTTGTTCCTGTAGATGGTTAAACACTGGTTCAGCCAGGGATGTTTACCCAAGCCTCCCACAACTCCCTGAGGGTTCTGTTTTAAAGACCTGATAAGGGGATAGGGACTCAATGGATTCATTCTAGTGGAAGTACATTCCTCTGTTTATCTTTTCCTCTCCTCTTTTGTTTCATTCTGTCTCTCTTATTCACTTGTTCTTACACCATTTAAAAGTAGTTCCTCTGTGATATGATAACTCAGTTTTCATAAATAATGTATTGTTCTTCTCTTCTTCTGTATTATTACATAAGTCATTGTGTGTGTGGGGCACTTGATCTCATATGCACACACACATGTACATATGCACACACACACACACACACACACACACACACACACACACACACACACACACACACACACACACACACACACACACACACACACACACACACACATACATATAATGTACCTTCAACACTGCTCCCTGACAGAATCTAAATGTCTCCCACCACACCCAATCACCTCCCTCCCTCCCTCCCTCCACAGTAGAGTGAGGAGAGATGGATATGTGAGCTACATAATCCTCTCCTCGCCCCCCTGTAATAAGCAGCAGTATCAGTCCATAGCTGTGCTCCCAGAGGTGGCTGGCTGGGGATCAGCATCACATTCTGGCTGCCACCAGAGAATCTGGAACATCCACTCCCCAGGCCAAGCCCTGTCAGCCTGCACCCATCCCAGCCAAGCCCTGTCAGCCTGCACCCATCCCAGCCAAGCCCTGTCAGCCTGCACCCATCCCAGCCAAGCCCTGTCAGCCTGCACCCATCCCAGCCAAGACCTCAGAGATGTGGCTCAGTGCTGAGGCTCTCTGTTTCTCTCTTTATACTCCACTATTTCTCTATTCGTCTCTCCTTCTCCCTCTCTCCACCTCTCTCTCTCTCCCCTCTCTCTCTCTCTCCTTCTCCCTCTCTCCACCTCTCTCTCTCTCCCCTCTCTCTCTCTCTCCTTCTCCCTCTCTCCACCTCTCTCTCTCTCCCCTCTCTCTCTCTCTCCTTCTCCCTCTCTCCACCTCTCTCTCTCTCCCCTCTCTCTCTCTCTCTCTCCCCTCTCTCTCTCCTTCTCCCTCTCTCCACCTCTCTCCCTCTCCACCGCTCTCTCTCTCTCCACCTCTCTCTCTCCACCTCTCTCTCTCTCCACCTCTCTCTCTCTCCCTCTCACTCCACCTCTCTCTATCTCTCTCTATCCCTCTATCTCTCTCTCTCTCTATCCCTCAATCTTTCTTGCTCTCCCTCTCTCTCTCTCTCTCTCTCTCTCTCTCTATCTATCTATCTATCTATCTATCTATCTATCTATCTATCTATCTATCTATCTATCTATCTATCTATCTATCTATCTATCTATCTATCTATCTATCTATCTATCTATCTATCTATCTATCTATCTATCTATCTATCTCTCTCTCTCTCTCCACCTCTCTCTCTCTCCCCTCCCCCTCTCTCTATCTCTCTCTGTACCTCTCTCTCTCCACCTCTCTCTCCCTCTCTCTCCACCTCTCTCTCCCCTCCCTCTCTCTCTCTATCTCTCTCTCTCTCTCTCTACACCTCTCTCTCTCTCGCTATCGATCTATCTCTCTTTCTCGCTCCCACCACTTAAAACAGAGCGCTCTGCTCAGGGCTGTATATATGTGTGTGTGTGAAACATCCCATCGTAGTGTAGGGTCCATTAAACTGTGGTGATGATGTCTCTCATTAGGCGGAATGTAAATCTACCGCTGACTGGGGGAGAAGTGAAATTGCTGCTGGTGTTAACACCACACACACAAGTGTGCGCACGTGGAAACACACACACACACACGTGCTAGTGCACACGCATGCACGCAAGCACACACACAAATGCCTCAGTGTGTACTGGGACATTCCACTTTGTGGTATTAGTGTCTAGTAATATGTGATTTTATGATAACCCTCAATATGTCCTATCCCAAGACAAGCCCTATATCCATACTGATGATAACCCTCAATATGTCCTATCCCAAGACAAGCCCTATATCCATACTGATGATAACCCTCAATATGTCCTATCCCAAGACAAGCCCTATATCCATACTGATGATAACCCTCATTATGTCCTACACATATTTAGCGGATGTTATTGGTCACATACACATATTTAGCAGATGTTATTGGTCACATACACATATTTAGCAGATGTTATTGGTCACATACACAGATTTAGCAGATGTTATTGGTCACATACACATATTTAGCAGATGTTATTGGTCACATACACATATTTAGCAGATGTTATTGGTCACATACACAGATTTAGCAGATGTTATTGGTCACATACACATATTTAGCAGATGTTATTGGTCACATACACATATTTAGCGGATGTTATTGGTCACATACACATATTTAGCAGATGTTATTGGTCACATACACATATTTAGCAGATGTTATTGGTCACATACACATATTTAGCAGATGTTATTGGTCACATACACATATTTAGCAGATGTTATTGGTCACATACACACATTTAGCAGATGTTATTGGTCACATACACATATTTAGGGGATGTTATTGCGGGTGTAGTGAAATGCTTGTGTTCCTAGCTCCAACAATGCAGTAGTATTTAACAATACACACATCTAAAAGTAAAATAATGGAATTAAGAAATATATAAATATTAGGATGTGCAATGTCAGAGTGGCGTTGCCAGGTTAGTCGAGGTAATTTGTAAAGGGACATTGCTTAGGTAATAAACAGCGAGTGGGGGCCGGCTAGTGATGGCTATTTAACAGTCTGATGGCCTTTTTCAGTCTCTGAGTACCAGCTTTGATGTACTGACCTCGCCTTCTGGATGTTAGCGGTGTGAACAGGCAGTGGCTCTGGTGGTTGTTGTCCTTGATGATCTTTTTGGCCTTCCTGTGACATGGGGTGCTGTAGGTGTCCTGGAAGGCAGCTAGTTTGCCCCCGGTGAAGTGTAAGGCAGACCGCACCACCCTCTGGAGTGCCTTGCGGTTGCGGGCGGTGCAGTTGCCGTACCAGGTGGTCATACAGCCCGACAGGATGCTCTCAATGGTGCATCTGTAAAAGTTAGTGAGGGTCATAGGGGCCAGGCCAAATTTCAGCCTCCTGAAGTTGAAGAGGTGCTGTTATGCCTTCTTCAACACACTGTCTGTGTGGATGGACCATTTCCAAATGTCAGTGATGTGCACACCGAGGAGCTTTTCACCCTCTCCACCGCGGCCCCATCGATGTGGATGGGGGCGTGCTCCCTCTGCTGTTTCCTGAAGTCCGTGATCACGTCCTCCCTGTAGGCTGTCTCGTCATTGTTGGTAATCAGGCCTACTACTGTTGTGTCTGGAAACTTGGTGATTGAGTTGGAGGCATGCATGGCCACGCAGTCATGGGTGAACAGGGAGTACAGCATTAGGCTGAGCACACACCCTTGTGGGGTCCCTGTGTTGAGGATCAGCGCATTGGAGGTGTTGTTTCCAACCTTCACTACCTGGGAGCGGCCCGTCAGGAAGTCCAGGACCCAGTTGCACAGAGTGGGGTTCAGACCCAGGGCCCGAGCTTAATGATGAACTTGGAGGGTACTATGGTGTTGAAGGCTGAGCTGTAGTCAATGAACAGCATTCTTACATAGGTATTTCGCTTGTCCAGATGGGATCAGGCAGTGTGCAGTGCGATGGCGATTGCATCGTCTGTGGATATATTGGGGTGGTATGCAAACTGAAGTGGGTTTTAGGGTGTCAGGTAGGGTGGAGGTGATATGATCCTTAACTAGCCTCTCAAAGCACTTCATGATGACAGAAGTGAGTGCTACGAGGCTGTAGTCATTTAGTTCAGTTACCTTTGACTTCTTGGGAACAGGAACAATGGTGGACATCTTGAAGCATGTGGAGACAACAGACTGGGATAGGGAGAGATTGAATATGTCCTAAACACTCCAGCCAGCTGGTCTGCACATGCTCTGAGGACGCGGTAAGGGATGCCGTCTGGACCATGAGATCATTGTGAGATCATTCACCTGTGAACCATGGGATTATTGTGGGATTATTCACCTGTGGACCATGAAATCATTGTGAGATCATTCACCTGTGGACCATGGGATCATTGTGGGATCATTCACCTGTGGACCATGGGATCATTGTGGGATCATTCACCTGTGGACCATGGGATCATTGTGGGATCATTCACCTGTGGACCATGGGATCATTGTGGGATCATTCACCTGTGGACCATGGGATCATTGTGGGATCATTCACCTGTGGACCATGGGATCATTGTGGGATCATTCACCTGTGGACCATGGGATCATTGTGGGATCATTCACCTGTGGACCATGGGATCATTGTGGGATCATTCACCTGTGGACCATGGGATCATTGTGGGATCATTCACCTGTGGACCATGGGATCATTGTGGGATCATCACCTGTGGACCATGGATTATTGTGGGATCATTCACCTGTGGACCATGGGATTATTGTGACCATTCACAAGCCATCAGATAGATGGAGACACAGGAGATGAGCTGTGGTGGACCTACATGCCTACACTCTTAGGGAAAAATGGTGCTATCTAGAACCTTAATGGGTTATTAGGCTGTTCCCATAGGATCACCCTTTGAAGAACCCTTTTAGGTTTCAGGTAGAACCCTTTTGGGTTATATGTAGAGGCCTTTCTACAGAGGGTTCTACATGTAACCTAAAAGGGTTTAACCTGTAACCAAAAAGGGTTCTACCTGGAGCCAAAAAAGGTTCTCCTAAGGGGACAGCTGAAGAACCCTTTTGGAACCCTTTTTTGTAAGAGTGTACCCCACTCTCAGATCTCCCTTCCTCCCCCTCCCTCCCTCCTTCTCTATCTTTCTCCTCCTCCTTTCCTTCTCTCAGTGTTATTAAGTCAACAAGTGGATTGTGTGTCAACAGGTGATACTGTATCCGCGGACTGAAAGGGTCTGTGTGTGTGTGTGTGTGTGTGTGTGTGTGTGTGTGTGTGTGTGTGTGTGTGTGTGTGTGTGTGTGTGTGTGTGTGTGTGTGTGTGTGTGTGTGTGTGTGTGTGTGTGTGTGTGTGTGTGTGTGTGTGTGTGTGTGTGTGTGTGCGCGCTAAGTAGGCCATCCAGTGACCGCAGTTCTGGGTTGTGTGTGAGAAGAAGTGAGAGATTTGGGTGTTTAAGTCCCCCACAGCTTTCCCACCTCCATCACCCCTTAATCAAAGGGAAGTCACACACACCACAGACGGAGAGAGAGAGGAGGGAGGGAGGGAGAGAGAGATTGGGGAGATAGAAGGCTTTTAGTGTCCCTTCCTCTGGCTTAGAGGGGATCAAATGCTCAGGGGGGTCCAGCGAGCAGAGCTAAGACCCAGGAAACAAGGAGGGGGGAGAGATGGAGGGATGGGGATTGCGGGGAAGAGGACATTTGGGGTAAGGAGGAAGAGGGGGAACAAGAGGCAAGGTATAGAGAGATATGGATGAAGTAGATAGAAACGGGAGGGCGAAGGGGGAGAAAAAACAGAAGGGGAGAGGAGGGCGAATGAGGTCGAGGTGTGAGTGGGCTGGAAAGGGAAACGGGAGAGATGTGGGGAGAAAGGAGGTAGAGGGTGGAGAAGAGAGGGGTGAAGGAGAGAGAAGAGAGGGGTGAAGGAGAGAGAAGAGAGGGGTGAAGGAGAGAGAGGAGGGGGGTGAAGGAGAGAGGAGGGGGGTTCAGAGAGGTGTCTAGTGGAGACAGCCGTCCGGTCCGGTCAGGGAGAGACCTCTGTGTTTGACCCTATAATGGAGGGTAATGATCCATGGTGAGGGTGTCGTGTTCACACCCATGTCCACCTCCACCCTGAGCCCTGTCTGTAACTAGAGACCCTAACCCCTCACACTAACCCCTCACCCTCACACCCCTCCTCACACTCACCCTAACCCCTCACCCTCACACCCCTCCTCACACTCACCCTAACCCCTCACCCTCACACCCCTCCTCACACTCACCCTAACCCCCCCCTCACACCCCTCCTCACACTCACCCTAACCCCTCACCCTCACACCCCTCCTCACACTCACCCTAACCCCTCACATTAACCCCTCACCCTCACACCCCTCCTCACACTCACCCTAACCCCTCACCCTCACACCCCTCCTCACACTCACCCTAACCCCTCACCCTCACACCCCTCCTCACACTCACCCTAACCCCTCACCCTCACACCCCTCCTCACACTCACCCTAACCCCTCACATTAACCCCTCACCCTCTCACCCCTCCTCACACTCACCCTAACCCCTCACCCTCACACCCCTCCTCACACTCACCCTAACCCCTCACATTAACCCCTCACCCTCTCACCCCTCCTCACACTCACCCTAACCCCTCACCCTCACACCCCTCCTCACACTCACCCTAACCCCTCACCCTCTCACCCCTCCTCACACTCACCCTAACCCCTCACATTAACCCCTCACCCTCACACCCCTCCTCACACTCACCCTAACCCCTCACATTAACCCCTCACCCTCTCACCCCTCCTCACACTCACCCTAACCCCTCACATTAACCCCTCACCCTCTCACCTCTCCTCACACTCACCCTAACCCCTCACCCTCACACCCCTCCTCACACTCACCCTAACCCCTCACCCTCAAACCCCTCCTCACACTCACCCTAACCCCTCACCCTCACACCCCTCCTCACACTCACCCTAACCGCTCACCCTCACACCCCTCCTCACACTCACCCTAACCCCCCACACTAACCCCTCACCCTCACTCCCCTCCTCACACTCACCCTTACCCCTCACCCTAACACCCCTCCTCACACTCACCCTAACCCCTCACCCTAACCCCTCACCCTCACACCCCTCCTCACACTCACCCTAACCCCTCACCCTCACACCCCTCCTCACACTCACCCTAACCCCTCACACTAACCCCTCACACCCCTCCTCACACTCCCCCTAACCCCTCACCCTAACCCCTCACCCTCACACCCCTCCTCACACTCACCCTAACCCCTCACATTAACCCCTCACCCTCTCACCCCTCCTCACACTCACCCTAACCCCTCACCCTCACACCCCTCCTCACACTCACCCTAACCCATCACATTAACCCCTCACCCTCTCACCCCTCCTCACACTCACCCTAACCCCTCACCCTCACACCCCTCCTCACACTCACCCTAACCCCTCACATTAACCCCTCACCCTCTCACCCCTCCTCACACTCACCCTAACCCCTCACATTAACCCCTCACCCTCTCACCCCTCCTCACACTCACCCTAACCCCTCACCCTCACACCCCTCCTCACACTCACCCTAACCCCTCACATTAACCCCTCACCCTCTCACCCCTCCTCACACTCACCCTAACCCCTCACATTAACCCCTCACCCTAACCCCTCACCCTCAAACCCCTCCTCACACTCACCCTAACCCCTCACCCTCACACCCCTCCTCACACTCACCCTAACCGCTCACCCTCACACCCCTCCTCACACTCACCCTAACCCCCCACACTAACCCCTCACCCTCACTCCCCTCCTCACACTCACCCTTACCCCTCACCCTAACACCCCTCCTCACACTCACCCTAACCCCTCACCCTAACCCCTCACCCTCACACCCCTCCTCACACTCACCCTAACCCCTCACCCTCACACCCCTCCTCACACTCACCCTAACCCCTCACACTAACCCCTCACACCCCTCCTCACACTCCCCCTAACCCCTCACCCTAACCCCTCACCCTCACACCCCTCCTCACACTCACCCTAACCCCTCACACGAACCCCTCACCCTCACACCCCTCCTCACACTCACACTAACCCCTCACCCTCACACCCCTCCTCACACTCCCCCTAACCGCTCACCCTCACACCCCTCCTCACACTCACCCTAATCCCTTACACTAACCCCTCACCCTCACTCCCCTCCTCACACTCCCCCTAACCTCTCACCCTCACACCCCTCCTCACACTCACCCTAACCCCTCACCCTCACACCCCTCCTCACACTCACCCTAACCCCTCACACTAACCCCTCACACTCACACCCCTCCTCACACTCCCCCTAACCCCTCACCCTCACACCCCTCCTCACACTCACCCTAACCCCTCACCCTCACACCCCTCCTCACACTCCTCCTAACCCCTCACATTAACCCCTCACCCTCACACCCCTCCTCACACTCACCCTAACCCCTCACCCTCACACCCCTCCTCACACTCACCCTAACCCCTCACCCTCACACCCCTCCTCACACTCCCCCTAACCCGTCACCCTCACACCCCTCCTCATCCTCTCCCTAACCCCTCTTCCTAACTGCACACACACCTCAACCTCACCCTAACCCTCACAGCCCTCCTCACACTCACTGCCCTCACTACAGCCACGGCCCTAACAACAACCCAGTGTGATGTATGGCAGCAGCAGACTAAGGGGACTAGAACTAGGGCTGTGTCCTGGTCAGGTCACATGGTCAGGTAAAACACTTGGTCCTAGCTACAGAGGTAGGATCTTAAAGAGGCTTCTGAAGTTTCTCATTTCCAGACTTGAGTTTGTCTTAACTAAAAATGGATCAACACCTACAAAATGCGATAATGCAACACAATAATTCCCATTTCCTGTTGCTGCAGGATTATTAGGATTCTATTCTCTGATTGGCCAATTCAGTGGAGGTACTTTTGTTCAGACAGTCCAATCATGCCTTTTCTGTGAAATCTGATGAAATCTGATGATCTTACAGTATGTGTTGTGTTTAAAAACAATATGCCCATGTAGCTAAATACATTACCCACGCACAGTATTGTGGGAGGCTGTTACAGCCCACGGAAGCCCCTCTCACGGTATCTGTCTGTGTGTGTGTGTCTCTCTCTACAGGTCTATGTGAACGGAGAGTGGGTGACCAGTATCGGGGAGGGGGGCAGCTTTGGGGAGCTGGCCCTGATCTACGGGACCCCCCGGGCCGCCACCGTCAAGGCCAAGACTGACATGAAGCTGTGGGGCATCGACCGGGATAGCTACAGACGCATCCTCATGGTACAGATACACACATGTAGAAACACACACACACACACACACACACACACACACACACACACACACACACACACACACACATGACCAGGACAGCTACCAATGCACCTGATGGTACAGGCTGAGCACACACCAACCTGTCTGACTCTACAGCCTCTGTCCAGACACCAACCTGTCTGACTCTACAGCCTCTGTCCAGACACCAACCTGTCTGACTCTACAGCCTCTGTCCAGACACCAACCTGTCTGACTCTACAGCCTCTGTCCAGACACCAACCTGTCTGACTCTACAGCCTCTGTCCAGACACCAACCTGTCTGACTCTACAGCCTCTGTCCAGACACCAATCTGTCTGACTCTACTGCCTCTGTCCAGACACCAACCTGTCTGACTCTACAGCCTCTGTCCAGACACCAATCTGTCTGACTCTGCTGCCTCTGTCCAGACACCAACCTGTCTGACTCTACTGCCTCTGTCCAGACACCAACCTGTCTGACTCGACTGCCTCTGTCCAGACACCAACCTGTCTGACTCTACTGCCTCTGTCCAGACACCAACCTGTCTGACTCTGCTGCCTCTGTCCAGACACCAACCTGTCTGACTCTACAGCCTCTGTCCAGACACCAACCTGTCTGACCCTGCTGCCTCTGTCCAGACACCAACCTGTCTGACTCTACAGCCTCTGTCCAGACACCAATCTGTCTGACTCTACTGCCTCTGTCCAGACACCAACCTGTCTGACTCTACAGCCTCTGTCCAGACACCAATCTGTCTGACTCTGCTGCCTCTGTCCAGACACCAACCTGTCTGACTCTACAGCCTCTGTCCAGACACCAACCTGTCTGACTCTACTGCCTCTGTCCAGACACCAACCTGTCTGACTCGACTGCCTCTGTCCAGACACCAACCTGTCTGACTCTACAGCCTCTGTCCAGACACCAACCTGTCTGACTCTACTGCCTCTGTCCAGACACCAACCTGTCTGACTCTACTGCCTCTGTCCAGACACCAACCTGTCTGACTCTACTGCCTCTGTCCAGACACCAACCTGTCTGACTCTACTGCCTCTGTCCAGACACCAACCTGTCCTCCTCAACCACTGCACTCCACTCAGTACAGCAGAGAAATAGTAGCCTGTCTAACACAGACCACCCTTCACACAGACCACCACCCACCAAGTGTGGGTTTGTTCTCATGTGGCTGGACTGGCTGCCTTCTCCCTCCTTCCCAGAGACAGATGGAGGAGAAGAGGGAGAAGGGGAGGGAGGACACACCTTACAGGGAGGAGGACAGACTTGACAGAAATACATACACACACTTCCCTGTCCTGGACCTCATCTGTGGAGGAATGTCTAAATGTTTCAACTGGGAAACAAGGTGCTCTGTCCCAGCCATCTCACACACACACCACCACCATCCAGTTGTGTAAAGATGACTAATAGTGTGTGGGTTCATTCGCTTGCGTGCGTGTGTGCATGAGTGTGTGTGTGCTCTGCTGCTACATACTTCCTCTGATCTCTTTAGCTACCTTCCTATAGAATTTACCACCTAACTCCTGATAGTGAGCATAGTTTAAACTACCAATCAGACAATGAAGAGACGTAATGTAGAGAGACGTAATGTAGAAAGACGAAATATAGAGAGACGAATTGTAGAGAGACGAAATGTAGAGAGACGTAATGTAGAAAGATGAAATGTAGAGAGACGTAATGTAGAAAGACGAAATGTAGAGAGACGAAATGTAGAGAGACGAAATGTAGAGAGACGAAATGTAGAGAGACGAAATGTAGAGAGACGTAATGTAGAGTGACGTAATGTAGAGAGACGAAATGTAGAGTGACGTACTGCCCTACCCTGCAGCTACACACTGACCAGCTACAGGCATAGGCAGTCAACATACCCCAGTTTACAGGAGGAAAAAAAGAAATAAAAAAATCATGAAATGAAATGTATGCATTCACTACTGTAAGTCGCTCTGGATAAGAGCGTCTGCTAAATGACTTAAATGTAAATGTAATGAACACACACACACATGCATACACACAAACACACACTGTACACACACACACACACACACACACCCAGCACCAGACTCTTTGTTTTGGACTGCGCGGCTGCCAGAATTCCACACACTTTATTAAAACAGCTTTAAAGATCATTGACAGCCGTTATTAAGAGCAGGTCCACATCATTGTATTCTACTTCTCTTTTTCGCTCTTTCTCGCTCTTTCTCTCTCTCTCTTTCTCTCCCCTGCTGCTGCTGTTTGAGTCAGAGAACTGAAGAAAGAGAGAAATAAAGGCAGCTAGAGAGAGGAGAAAGACAGAGGGAGAGAGAGAGCGAGAGAGAGAGGGAAAATTGAGAGAGAAAGAGAGAGAAAGGAGAGAGAGACTGAGAGAGCGCGAGAGAGGGGAAATAGAGAGAGTGAGCACTAGAGATTGGTTACTAGGGAGGGCTTTGCCTTCCATGGAGGTATGTGCTCTGGAAGTGACATAAGTGCCATCTGAGCTGAGTGGTCCAAGCAGTTCAACTTCACTCAGCCAAGTGTTCAGCTAGTTTACATGTTCAGTTTTAGTGCAGGCTTGGCCACTGATGGGACTTTCAGTGTTAACACCACATTTCCTAAAGGTCTGATGCCTGGTTGCAACACTGCTGTAGACTGACTGAAGCTGTCTCAGTGGTCTCAGGTGGACCCTGCACACCCCTCCTCCTCCTCCTCCTCCTCCTCCTCCTCCTCCTCCATTGTGCTCCGACTGGTTAACGATGCAAAGCTATGCCCTGGATAAACACCCATTCCATTGTCTCTGCCGTTTGAACTCACACGCACAAATGCACACACACACACACACACATGCAGGAAAACACACACACATAAACATACACACATATAAGAACACACACATACAGGAACAGACGCACACACACACAGGAACACACACAGGAACAGACGCAGCCGTAAACAGCCAAACAGAGTAAACGATAAACAGAAGGTCGTGGATACAGAACACTCTTTTCACACCATTTCGCCTGGTGGGTGGTGCTATAGGCCACGGTGGGCATAGATTTCAGCGCGTGTACAGGTCAAATCAAATCTCATTTTATTTGTCACATGCGCCGAATACAACAGGTACAACAGTGAAATGCTTACTTACAAGCCTTTAACCAACGATGCAGTTTTGAGAAAATATCCCAAAAATAAAAATAAATTAAAAAGTAAGAGATAAGAAAAAGGAATAATTAAAGAGCAGCAGTAAATAACAATAGCGGTGCTATATACAGGGTACCGGTACAGAGTCAATGTGTCAAAGTGCAGGGGCACCGGAGTCGAGGTAATTGAGGTAATATGTACATGGGGGGGGGGGGGGGGGGGGGTGAAAAATAGTCTGGGTAGCCATTTGATTAGCTGTTCAGGAGTCTTATGGGTTGGGGGTAGAAGCTGTTTAGAAACCTCTTGGACCCACAATGTCAAGAATAAGCCGAGCACTAACTGATGTCTGGATTGTGGAATCTATTCAGCACACCTCTAAAGCCATATAGTACAGGTTGACTAAAGCCATAGAGTACAGGTTGACTAAAGCCATAGAGAACAGGTTGACTAAAGCCATAGAGAACAGGTTGACTAAAGCCATAGAGAACAGGTTGACTAAAGCCATAGAGTACAGGTTGACTAAAGCCATAGAGTACAGGTTGACTAAAGCCATAGAGAACAGGTTGACTAAAGCCATAGAGAACAGGTTGACTAAAGCCATAGAGCACAGGTTGACTAAAGCCATAGAGTACAGGTTGACTAAAGCCATAGAGAACAGGTTGACTAAAGCCATAGAGTACAGGTTGACTAAAGCCATATAGTACAGGTTGACTAAAGCCATATAGTACAGGTTGACTAAAGCCATAGAGTACAGGTTGACTAAAGCCATAGAGTACAGGTTGACTAAAGCCATAGAGTACAGGTTGACTAAAGCCATAGAGTACAGGTTGACTAAAGCCATAGAGTACAGGTTGACTAAAGCCATAGAGTACAGGTTGACTAAAGCCATAGAGTACAGGTTGACTAAAGCCATAGAGTACAGGTTGACTAAAGCCATATAGTACAGGTTGACTAAAGCCATAGAGTACAGGTTGACTAAAGCCATAGAGTACAGGTTGACTAAAGCCATAGAGTACAGGTTGACTAAAGCCATAGAGAACAGGTTGACTAAAGCCATAGAGTACAGGTTGACTAAAGCCGTAGAGAACAGGTTGACTAAAGCCATAGAGTACAGGTTGACTAAAGCCATAGAGTACAGGTTGACTAAAGCCGTAGAGTACAGGTTGACTAAAGCCGTAGAGTACAGGTTGACTAAAGCCATAGAGTACAGGTTGACTAAAGCCATAGAGTACAGGTTGACTAAAGCCATAGAGTACAGGTTGACTAAAGCCATAGAGTACAGGTTGACTAAAGCCATAGAGTACAGGTTGACTAAAGCCATAGAGAACAGGTTGACTAAAGCCATAGAGTACAGGTTGACTAAAGCCATAGAGTACAGGTTGACTAAAGCCATAGAGTACAGGTTGACTAAAGCCATAGAGTACAGGTTGACTAAAGCCATAGAGTACAGGTTAACTAAAGCCATAGAGAACAGGTTGACTAAAGCCATAGAGTACAGGTTGACTAAAGCCATAGAGTACAGGTTGACTAAAGCCATAGAGTACAGGTTGACTAAAGCCATAGAGTACAGGTTGACTAAAGCCATAGAGTACAGGTTGACTAAAGCCATAGAGTACAGGTTGACTAAAGCCATAGAGTACAGGTTGACTAAAGCCATAGAGTACAGGTTGACTAAAGCCATAGAGTACAGGTTGACTAAAGCCATATAGTAGAGGTTGACTAAAGCCATAGAGTACAGGTTGACTAAAGCCATAGAGTACAGGTTGACTAAAGCCATAGAGTACAGGTTGACTAAAGCCATAGAGTACACTACACGATTTTAGCCCTTTTTGAGAAACTCTATGGCAGCACCCAAGGGGCCTGAACTCCCTGTAGATTTTGCAGTGATGTAGTGTCCCCATGAGGGACAGAACACTGAGCAGATCATGGCACAACTAGAGAACATTACCAATCCCAACGCTCCGTATTTTCCACCGGCTGCCCACCACCACAGAATGCACTGAGCTAGGATGAAACACCTGCATTTTGGAGCTGCATTTTTTTTTAGCTAAACAGGTGGGGCTCAAAACAGGTGGGGCAGAGCCCTTGGCCAGTCCGTTGTTGTGTCGTGTGATCTTCTTGGGTCCTTGACGTCAAACAGATCTGCTTCAGAGCTGTCTGTTTAGCTTGCTAGTCGGCTTGAACAGTAGACACCAAACGACTTGGGAAACCCAGCTTAAACTTGATACATAAGCAAAGTAATTGGGAAATAAATGAGTAGCAATACTATATCTTGAGTTGAGTGGAAGATATTTGCTAAAGTTAGCTAGATAAATACTTGTTAGCCAGCAACATTTTGTCTGTAACACGAAAAGCAGACAGTCGGCTCTAGCTAAGTAACACCATAGTCCACCACGACCTAATGGTTTTTCTTCACCTTTCCACAAAGTGTCTGGTATGTGTCTGCATGGTATGAGGGAGTTAACCCCAATGTATCACAGAATAGCTGGATTATTTGCAGAGTGTGGCTGTGATCTAACAAGTTTGTTCATCATGCACTAGGTCCTGGCCATCATTTAATAAAGCTAAATATAATGACTCCGTTGTTGGGAATAACATGTGGCTACACACATAATAATGTCGTAACGATGTTAACATGAAAAGAAAGGAATTACTAGTAGGCTAGTTAAGAGATGCAGGAATTGAGATGAAGGCAGGATCCAACAGTTAGGGTCTCTATCAGGCCCTAGGACACACACACAACACATGAGGATTTAGAATTATATGGAGACACGAAGGGGACAACCTGCTACATTAACACTACATAACCAGTGACAAATAAAAGAATGTCAACTGAAATGAACATTAACCAGCTAAACAGGTCAACATGTCATCCTTGGTACACACAGCATAAAAAGGAGGACTGAGGACAAAGAAAGCGCATGCATTCACCAAACATCTAACTGAGGAAAACAGATGAATATCGACTAGTTATACTAGTTGTCTGATTGGGAACTACCGTTGTCTATCAAATTACAGTGTCAAATTATTTCAATTTGGCATTGGAAGTTTTATTGAGTACAGGCAGTAATACAGCAGTCAAATCCCATGGGGAGTCTCATCAGATCAGATGTTATCAGCAAGCCAGAGCCATCTGTGGAAAGAGCACAAGTAGAACAAACATGTATTCTGTTTTCACATATATCTATCATTCAACATAAGATTCCACCTAAAACAATGACATGAGCTATGTCCCAATTCAGCTCAACTCCTCACTTCCTCTCTACTCGCATCCTTCTCAAAACCCATTGGAGGTCTGAGGGGAGGAACCTTGTGGGGTTTTAGAAGGAGGCACGGAAAAAGGATGCAAGGAATTGAGGAAGATAAAATGGCACAGAGCTGTTGCATGTTTGCCTCAATATGAAATGTCAGATTTCACTATGTGGGACTGAGCAAAGGTGTATAATCCACACCATTCATCAGTATTATTGAGCCATAAGAAACCCTCCTTAGTTAGTTAACACGTACATGACGGTTGGGAGTACGGTGCCATACCTTTAGCTCCCAGGAGCAGAAGAGCTGACACACTAAACATGAACTTGTGGTAGATGTCTGTGGAGGGGGTCTTGACCACGATCTGGCTGTTCTCCAGACACCGGTAATGCTGGAAGTGGGGCTTCAGCACAATCTATGGAGAGGACAGAAAGATACTGAAGATGGAATTAGATTTAGTATGGAGTCAAAGGGCTGAATCCCAACTTAAAATCCTTGTAGCCTAACATTGTATGCAATGACATCAATGCATGATTTACACAATAGTCTCAGTTGTGTGTGAGGGGACTAACCGAGTCGATGAGTATGTATGGGGACTGGACATCACTGAATGCAGAGTAGAGGGGCAAGCTCAGACGAACAGTGTAGTCCATCCCTGCCTCAAAACACTGGTCTGGGGAGCACCACATATCTGAGGAGTTGAGAGAGAGATGTCACAAAACACTGCACTAAATTACACACAAGAAATATGTGTGCAAACATAACAGGCCTGTAATACAGTGGGTTTACAGACTGAATAGAGTCATATACACAACACGTATATCCTACCCTACACTTACATATACAGACCCATTACTCACTCTCTCACACGCAACACACACAGAGAGAGACTAGGTGTGTGTTTACCCTGATCCAGGGTGGAGGGATATCATCTGGTTGTGGTCATCAGGCATGGTGTTGGTACAGCGGCTGTTTGTTGAGATCACACTGGGACGCATCACTGTCATCAACGCCTCCTCCCACTGGTCCGGTAACTACGCCAACACAACAGGTACATAGACATTGGAGTTTGATACCCCTGGTCAGGACTCCACTGAGGAAGGTGGATGGATACATATGTGCTGAGTTGTGTAAGGCACAAGATGAACTAGAGGACACCCATGACCCCAAAGATCTTAGAAGAAAGTTAAGTCAAGGTCAAAGGTGACTTACATGTCCAAACTTGGTGTCCTCTGCGTCGTAGGTGTAGTGGTCCAGGGCCATGAGGTAGGAGCCTGACTCCACCTTGTCAGATGTGTTCTCTACACACACACTGACCTGTCTCCTGAGATCAACTGCAGTGAGAGAGTAAACATAGGAAATGTCATAGACAGAGATCAATTGGAAAAGTTTCATCATTTTAGAGTTGCGTTCATGGTAACAGTCCGTTTAAAGACTGCTGCTGTATCAATAGAGGCAACTGTGGATAATCATTTAGCCAAGTGATATTATACTATGTGGTACTGGGCTGCAGAGAGCTGCATCCCTGCGGGTCCCGACAGATATCATTGCGGTGCGGTCTGCATTTTTCATGCTGTGGGTGAGAGCGGGCGGGCGGTCCGACAGACGACTTTGGGATGAAAATATTTTTTGGTCCCGCAGATTATTTGGAAACTGTCATCTTTTTGCTTTGTATGCATTATTCACATACACTCAGAATTCGCTGCTTCCTCTTCATTAGCCTGCCTCTCCTCTTCTAGTTGGGCGTGTGAGATCAAGTGTGCCTACTATATGTGTAAAAGTAATCTGTATTTCAAATAGACTGTATCTCAACGTATACAGTTAGCGGTTTACAATATTGGCTATTTAGTTTGGCGTTTGATTTGGCTCCCCCTCACCTCATCTCAATCAAGGACCTCTTCCCCAGTGAGGGCCTTTCCTGTCTATTCTCACCCTGCCTCTGCCTTCTCCGCCACTACATCCCAGTCATGCTGGTCTTCCAAGTCCTCCTTCCATGCTAACCCCTCGTTAACTTGGCTGGCTAGCTAGCTAGCTACAATGCTCTTGGTTAAACCAAAGATACTGGTAACTTTTATATGTGGTTAAACGTTAGCTACTAACTAGCTAACTAGCTAGTTAACTTCCTAGCAGCGGCTAGCTGACGGTGACCTAGCTTGCCTTTAAAACAGAAGACCAAATAACTACTGTATGTAAATAAGGTATTTCAGTTTTTTTTATACATTTGCAAAAATGTATAAAAAACTGTTTTCACTTTGTCATTATGGGGTATTGTGTGTGTATATTGATGAGAAAAAAATATAATTTAATCCATTTTAGAATAAGGCTGTAACGTATCAAAATTTTGAAAAAGTGAAGGGGTCTGAATACTTTACAAATTCGCTGTAGCTACAGTGGGGGGAAAAAGTATTTGATCCCCTGCTGATTTTGTACATTTGCCCACTGACAAAGAAATGATCAGTCTATAATTTTAATGGTAGGTTTATTTGAACAGTGAGAGACAGAATAACAACAAAAAAATACAGAAAAACCCATGTCAAAAATGTTATAAAATGATTTGCATTTTAATGAGGGAAATAAGTATTTGACCCCTCTGCAAAACATGACTTAGTACTTGGTGGCAAAACCCTTGTTGGCAATCACAGAGGTCAGACGTTTCTTGTAGTTGGCCACCAGGTTTGCACACATCTCAGGAGGGATTTTGTCCCACTCCTCTTTGCAGATCTTCTCCAAGTCATTAAGGTTTCGAGGCTGATGTTTGGCAACTCAAACCTTCAGCTCCCTCCACAGATTTTCTATGGGATTAAGGTCTGGAGACTGGCTAGGCCACTCCAGGACCTTAATGTGCTTCTTCTTGAGCCACTCCTTTGTTGCCTTGGCCGTGCGTTTTGGGTCATTGTCATGCTGGAATACCCATCCACGACCCATTTTCAATGCCCTGGCTGAGGGAAGGAGGTTCTCACCCAAGGTTTGACGGTACATGGCCCCGTCCATCGTCCCTTTGATGCGGTGAAGTTGTCCTGTCCCCTGTCGTGTCTTTGGCTATGCCGGATTAAGTGATATGACATGCTAACCTGTGAAATTCTTTCTCTGTAATTAATATTACCTGATTAAGCTAATCATGTAAATGTAATTAACTAGAAAGTCGGGACACCACGGAAGAGTGTTTATAGAGCCGTTATCTTCCGAATAAACTCTTAAAGACCTATTTATATTTTACATCGATAGCAGTCAATATTAACCCTTATCTTATTTTCAGTCTCATAATGAAAGTTGTAAATTCTTGGCTATCTTCACGAACCCTGGCTAACAAGTTGAATCAGAAATACAAAATTGGGTTTAATTATTTATTTACTAAATACCTAAACTAATCACACAGAATTACAAATACACAGAATACAATGATGTCATACAGAAAACGTCCACCTGTATAATGGCTGGTTACACAAAGGAAAGGGTGTTGGGCTTGAATGAAAGAGCGGGAAGACTTAGGAACAAAGAAACAGCAGCTATGCTATCGTAAATACATTATCTTATGTATTCTAAATTACCGCCCATTTGGAAAAGGAAAATGCAATAAATATTTACTCTGAGCTGCGCTTCGGTAGATTGGTCGTAGATGCTGGCCGGGTTGGCCAACAGGTCTTCCTGTCCTCGGAAGAATGTCAATGGTGGTAAAGTGGATACGTGGTGGTATCTTCGTCTGTGGTTGTTAGACTGGATCCGTCGTCCATCCTTTCCTAGCCCACGTCTACAGCGGCCGCTGCTAACTCAACGGCTAGGAAGTATCACTTCTGTAGTGAATAAGCTCAAAGTTCATACCATTCGCCACCAAAGCTCACGCCGAGGTTGGCTTAGTTCTGTACTTGACATGTGTGTCCTTCTAACGTAGAGGCTGCAGACCTCACGTACTGGAACATGTGGTTATCTTTTCGTCAAAGGCTTATATAGTGGAGAGGGGGAAGGATGTGTTTCGTTGTTTATAACCCCTGTCTCTTCACAGGGGCGGGCCACTGATCAAGCAGGGCACTTTCCTTATGAAAACCCAATTCTCTCATTTGGAAGCTAAAATTACATTTAATCTCCTAACAAACAATTTCAATATCAAACATTTCAATTGTATAACAATTCCATGTGACTCTGATAACTAGAGGGTGTATACTTTCCCAGGTACAGTTTATGTCGTCCTGTCATCAGTCATAATGTCTCAGATGACAACCGAACTGACATCCATACTCATTACGTTCCAAAGCATATTTCCAACTGGTTTTATTAACAAAATATGGTTCCTTTTCCCCATTTGTTTGATGTTCCCAGACTCTCTATATTTAACACATGCTATTCAGCAGTCCTTCAGTAGGGTCAGAAAGAGAGGGGAAGGGAGAAAGGTATTTATGGGGGGGTCATAAACCTTACCCACAGGCCAACGTCATGACACCCCTTAGCAGAAAAACACCCCCAAAGAATAATGTTTCCACCTCCATGTTTGACGGTGGAGATGGTGTTCTTGGGGTCATAGGCAGCATTCCTCCTCCTCCAAATACGGCGAGTTGAGTTGATGTCAAAGAGCTCCAATTTGGTCCCATCTGACCACAGCACCTTCACCAGTTGTCCTCTGAGTCATTCAGATGTTCATTGGCAAACTTCAGACGGGCATGTATATGTATTCTTGAGCAGGGGGACCTTGTGGGCGCTGCAGGATTTCAGTCCTTCACGGCGTAGTGTGTTTCCAATTGTTTTCTTGGTCACTATGGTCCCAGCTGCATTGAGATCATTGACAAGATCCTCCCGTGTAGTTTTGGGCTGATTCCTCACCATTCTCATGATCATTGCAACTCCACGAGGTGAGATCTTGCATGGAGCCCCAGGCCGAGGGATATTGACAGTTCTTTTGTGTTTCTTCCATTTGCGAATAATCACACCAAATGTTGTCACCTTCTCACCAAGCTGCTTGGCGATGGTCTTGTAGCCCATTCCAGCCTTGTGTAGGTCTACAATCTTGTCCCTGACATCCTTGGAGAGCTCTTTGGTCTTGGCCATGGTGGAGAGTTTGGAATCTGATTGATTGATTGCTTCTGTGGACAGGTGTCTTTCTTACAGGTAACAAGCTGCGGTTAGGAGCACTCCCTTTAAGAGTGTGCTCCTAATCTCAGCTCGTTACCTGTATAAAAGACACCTGGGATCCAGAAATCTTTCTGATTGAGAGGGGGTCAAATACTTATTTCCCTCCATTAAAATGCAAATCAATTTATAAAATTTCTGACATGCGTTTTTCTGGATATTTTTGTTGTTATTCTGTCTCTCACTGTTCAAATAAACCTACCATTAAAATTATAGACTGATCCTTTTTTTGTCAGTGGGCAAACGTCCAAAATCAGCAGGGGATCAAATACTTTTTTCCCTCACTGTACATATTTCAATATTGAAATCATAGTTGGTTAGTTGGTTGGTTAGGTTCTCTACTGAAAACGTACATTTTTATCGTCGGCCATCATCCCTACTTCACCACCACCATCACCTTTCACAGTCAAAATCCGGTGTCTACTAGATAACACAAAGTCAAAATTGTCTATATCATAAAAATGTGCTTTTTGGTCTTCATTTAAGGTTAAGGTTAGGTGTAAGGTTAGCAGATACATTGTAGAAATAGGCTGGGTTTAGCCATAATAATTGTGACTTTTTGGCTGTGCCAACCATGTTCATTGGCTACAATTTTCACTGTAATAAAATTCTATTACAAGATTGCTGTTACGAGAGCAGGAGTTTTTGGTGTGGGAGGAGAAATCCATGTGGGGATGTGGTGAATTTGTGAGAGCACAGAACAAAACCAAAAGTTCTGCTCTCAAGTTAATATTTTGCGTGCAGCAATGATGTTCTGCTCAGTAGAAGTCACAATTGCAACTCAGGTTTAATTTGCGCACCCTCGCTGCCTGTGCACTCGTTGGACCCATCCTCTGCTTGCTCAACCACATTCTGGCTCTCGACTGGTCTGTGCTCGCAGGACACATCCTCTAAGCTCTCGACTCTCGACTTTGCTAACTCAATGATGTTTCATCTTGCTCGACAGCGCCATCTTGCACGCAATGGACTTTAGAGGCTGATTTGATGCCTTAGAGGCGCGTGAGCGTCACCAACGCTCTTTTAATGTGAGTGGGTTTAAATAATGTGAGTGGGTTTAAATAATGTGAGTGAGTTTAATTCATGTGAGTGGGTTTAATTCATGCGAGTGGGTTTAATTCATGTGAGTGGGTTTAATTCATGTGAGTGGGTTTAAATAATGTGAGTGAGTTTAATTCATGTGAGTGAGTTTAATTCATGCGAGTGGGTTTACTTAATGTGAGTGAGTTTAATTCATGTGAGTGAGTTTAATTCATGTGAGTGGGTTTAATTCATGTGAGTGGGTTTAATTCATGTGAGTGGGTTTAATTCATGTGAGTGGGTTTAATTCATGTGAGTGGGTTTAATTCATGTGAGTGGGTTTAATTCATGTGAGCGGGTTTAATTAACATGAGCGGGTTTAATTAATGTGAGCGGGTTTAATTAATGTGAGCGGGTTTAATTAATGTGAGCGGGTTTAATTAATGTGAGCGGGTTTAATTAATGTGTGCGGGTTTAATTAACGTGAGAGGGTTTAATTAACGTGAGCGGGTTTAATTAACGTGAGTGGGTTTAATTAATGTGAGCGGGTTTAATTAACGTGAGCGGGTTTAATTAACGAGAGACAGAGTCTACAACCCACACAAGTGGCTCAGGTAGTGCAGCTCATCCAGGATGGCACATCAATGCGAGCTGTGGCAAGAAGGTTTGCTGTATCTGTCAGCGTAGTGTCCAGAGCATGGAGGCGCTACCAGGTGACAGGCCAGTACATCAGGAGACGTGGAGGAGGCCGTAGGAGGGCAACAAAATCTGCAATGCTCTTCTAGTGTGAGATGTACAACGACAAGTTTTGAGAACGGTGATCAGCAACAGCCAATGAGAGGTCTCCAGAGAAGAAGCCAGGGAGATGATGAGGTTGTATTGCACATAACCTATCGTAGCAGGAGTTAAATACACGTAGATCCCTAGGTACTGGTCTGGACGAGAATATTAACAAAAAGGAGTTAAGATGGAGTGTCGCCTTAACCTCTTTCCAGCATAAGGTTGTTGGGGACTCGACAGAGGCTATATCACACATAAAAATCCTATTAAATTACTAGTATTCTTAATTCTATGGTATCTCATCACCCAGAATGTGTATACTGAGTCTCGGGCAGGAGTAATGACTAGGCCTTCTACTAGTATGCATTTGTCCTTTACTTTTTTTAGACAAAACCAAAGCCAAAGTGAAATTTTTACAGCTCTGAAGTTCACAAGTAATATTATTCAATACAAAATGTAAGTGATTGGCAAAGTATTTCAACTCTTTATGGCAAGCATGAATGCCTGACTGAAATGTTTATGAGGCAACTTTGAGCCACAGCTCATTCTAGCTAATCTAGTAACATCATCACTGTATCACATCATTGTTTTGGCGAGACAGCGTGGTATGGAGAATCCTCACGACCAAGTGAAGAATCTTGTAGTGTGTGACCCTGTACTGTGCCACATCGTTTACGTTGGCAAGACAAAAAACTACAGGAAAGATGGTTGTTTGTGAGAAGCTCAGCGACGTTAAGATTTAGAAAGTCGTGTAGTGTGTGCCTGGCATAAGCCTAACTACCGTAATGGATGTTACTGTTTCATCAGGGAGACACAAAGATAAAGTCATCAAATGGAATCACTGAATACACGTTATGTTTACTATTTAATCCAGCCACAGATCAGAAAGAAGCTAAACAAATCCTTTTGTATATGAATTTCACATTGTTTAAAGTTGAGCGATATCATTCACACAAGGTAATGAGACTGGGGTATACGTCCAGGATAATATGGGAATGTTGGCCTCATGTATAGGCCCTCCAACAAATAAATAAGACCAAGGACATCCAAAACCCATCAGATGAACTGTTTTTAATTAAACCAGCTACCCAAATCATTCATCTCAGTGGTTGACAGTATACAGGTATTATTGCATGCTGAGGAACCAATCGCAGTGAAATTAGATTAAATCTGGTCATGATCAGTTTCCTATATTTCATTCAGGTAAGCTTAGTAAATTGGCTTGGTATCATCATTGGTGTAGTTGGTTGGCTAGCAAGCAAAACTTGACGTTACACATCGTTCACTTTTGAGAAAACTGGTCCAGCCACTAACTGTTTTTAGTTCAAATAAAGGGTTCTCGGTTGAATGTGGAAGCGCATCAGACAGTCCTTGCACTTTGAAACCCACTCCCACCATGACATATAGCACTGACCACCATGTGAAATGGAGTGGAAAGAGTGTGTCCCGAATGAGAAACAGAGAGAGAGAGAGAGAGAAGCCTGTGTGTTTCATGTTGGACAAAGATGAAGGCGATGGAGGTGGATGGATATTAAAGTGAATGGGTTGACCTGGCCATGTGCCACACCTCAGGCTCTTTGATTCTTCCACCAAAGAGAGGGTGGATAAAGTGCAGGAATTCACAGGCGAAGTGAAATGCTGTGGTCTCAATGCAGAGTGAAGAATGGCTAAGGCATGGTCAACAGAAAGAAGAGCCTACAGCATCTGACTGACATTCACTCCAGAAAGACATTCCCGTGACTCCGTTTTTATTTATTTAGTTATTTCACCTTTATTTAACCAGGTAGGCTAGTTGAGAACAAGTTCTCGTTTACAACTGCGACCTGGCCAAGATAAAGCAAAGCAGTGCGACACAAACAACAACACAGAGTTACACATGGAATAAACAAACATACAGTCAATAATACAATAGAAAAAGTATATACAGTGTGTGCAAATGAGGTAGGATAAGGGAGGTAAGGCAATAAATAGGCCATAGTGGCGAAATAATTACAATATAGCAATTAAACACTGGAGTGATAGATGTGCAGAAGATGAGTGTGCAAGTAGAGATACTAGGGTGCAAAGGAGCAAAATAAATAAAATAAATAACAGTATGGGGATGAGGTAGTTGGATGGGCTATTTACAGATGGGCTATGTACCGGTGCATTGATCTGTGAGCTGCTCTGACAGCTGGTGCTTAAAGCTAGTGAGGGAGATATGAGTCTCCAGCTTCAGTGATTTTTGCAGTTCGTTCCAGTCATTGGCAGCAGAGAACTGTAAAAAAAAAAAAAAGTGGCCGAAGGAGGAATTGACTTTGGGGGTGACCAGTGAAATATACCTGCTGGAAAGACATTTCATCCAGAAAGACATTCCCTTGACTCCATCCAGAAACACATTCCCTTGGCTCCAACCAGAAACACATTCCCTTGACTCCATCCAGAAAGACATTCATTTGACTCCATCCAGAAAGACATTCTCTTGACTCCATCCAGAAAGACATTAATTTGACTCCATCCAGAAAGACATTCCCTTGACTCCATCCAGAAAGACATTCATTTGACTCCATCCAGAAAGACTTTAATTTGACTCCATCCAGAAAGACATTCATTTGACTCCATCCAGAAAGACATTCATTTGACTCCATCCAGAAAGACATTCATTTGACTCCATCCAGAAAGACATTCCCTTGGCTCCAACCAGAAAGACATTCCCTTGACTCCATCCAGAAAGACATTCCCTTGACTCCATCCAGAAAGACATTCATTTGACTCCATCCAGAAAGACATTCTCTTGACTCCATCCAGAAAGACATTAATTTGACTCCATCCAGAAAGACATTCCCTTGACTCCATCCAGAAAGACATTAATTTGACTCCATCCAGAAAGACATTCATTTGACTCCATCCAGAAATACATTAATTTGACTCCATCCAGAAAGACATTCCCTTGACTCCATCCAGAAAGACATTAATTTGACTCCATCCAGAAAGACATTCATTTGACTCCATCCAGAAAGACATTCCCTTGACTCCATCCAGAAAGACATTCCCTTGACTCCATCCAGAAAGACATACCCTTGACTCCATGCAGAAAGACATTCCCTTGACTCCATCCAGAAAGACATTCCCTTGACTCCATCCAGAAAGACATTCCCTTGACTCCATGCAGAAAGACATTCCCTTGACTCCATGCAGAAAGATATTCCCTTGACTCCATGCGGAAAGATATTCCCTTGACTCCATCCAGAAACACATTCCCTTGACTCCATCCTGAAAGACATGCATTTGACTCCATCCAGAAAGACATTCATTTGACTCCATCCAGAAAGACATTCCCTTGACTCCATCCAGAAAGACATTCATTTGACTCCATCCAGAAAGACATTCATTTGACTCCATCCAGAAAGACATTCCCTTGACTCCATCCAGAAAGACATTCCCTTGACTCCATCCAGAAAGACATTCCCTTGACTCCATGCAGAAAGACATTCCCTTGACTCCATGCAGAAAGATATTCCCTTGACTCCATCCAGAAAGACATTCCCTTGACTCCATCCAGAAAGACATTCCCTTGACTCCATCCAGAAAGACATTCCCTTGACTCCATCCATAAAAATATTCCCTTGACTCCATCCAGAAAGACATTCCCTTGACTCCATCCATAAAAATATTCCCTTGACTCCATCCAGAAAGATATTCCCTTGACTCCATGCAGAAAGATATTCCCTTGACTCCATCCAGAAAGATATTCCCTTGACTCCATCCAGAAAGACATTCCCTTGACTCCATCCAGAAAAATATTCCCTTGACTCCATCCAGAAATATACTGCTCAAAAAAATAAAGGGAACACTAAAATAACACATCCTAGATCTGAATGAATGAAATTATCTTATTAAATACTTTTTTCTTTACATAGTTGAATGTGCTGACAACAAAATCACACAAAAATAATCAATGGAAATCCAATTTATCAACCCATGGAGGTCTGGATTTGGAGTCACACTCAAAATTAAAGTGGAAAACCACACTACAGGCTGATCCAACTTTGATGTAATGTCCTTAAAACAAGTCAAAATGAGGCTCAGTAGTGTGTGTGGCCTCCACGTGCCTGTATGACCTCCCTACAGCGCCTGGGCATGCTCCTGATGAGGTGGCGGATGGTCTCCTGAGGGATCTCCTCCCAGACCTGGACTAAAGCATCCGCCAACTCCTGGACAGTCTGTGGTGCAACGTGGCGTTGGTGGATGGAGCGAGAGATGATGTCCCAGATGTGCTCAATTGGATTCAGGTCTGGGGAACGGGCGGGCCAGTCCATAGCATCAATGCCTTCCTCTTGCAGGAACTGCTGACACACTCCAGCCACATGAGGTCTAGCATTGTCTTGCATTATGAGGAACCCAGGGCCAACCGCACCAGCATATGGTCTCACAAGGGGTCTGAGGATCTCATCTCGGAACCTAATGGCAGTCAGGCTACCTCTGGTGAGCACATGGAGGGCTGTGCGGCCCCCCAAAGAAATGCCACCCCACACCATGACTGACCCACCGCCAAACCGGTCATGCTGGAGGATGTTGCAGGCAGCAGAACGTTCTCCACGGCGTCTCCAGACTCTGTCACGTCTGTCACGTGCTCAGTGTGAACCTGCTTCATCTGTGAAGAGCACAGGGCGCCAGTGGCGAATTTGACAATCTTGGTGTTCTCTGGCAAATGCCAAACGTCCTGCACGGTGTTGGGCTGTAAGCACAACCCCCACCTGTGGACGTCGGGCCCTCATACCACCCTCATGGAGTCTGTTTCTGACCGTTTGAGCAGACACATGCAAATTTGTGGCCTGCTGGAGGTCATTTTGCAGGGCTCTGGCAGTGCTCCTCCTGCTCCTCCTTGCACAAAGGCGGAGGTAGCGGTCCTGCTGCTGGGTTGTTGCCCTCCTACGGCCTCCTCCACGTCTCCTGATGTACTGGCCTGTCACCTGGTAGCGCCTCCATGCTCTTGACACTACGCTGACAGATACAGCAAACCTTCTTGCCACAGCTCGCATTGATGTGCCATCCTGGATGAGCTGCACTACCTGAGCCACTTGTGTGTGTTGTAGACTCTGTCTCATGCTACCACTAGAGTGAAAGCACCGCCAGCATTCAAAAGTGACCAAAACATCAGCCAGGAAGCATAGGAACTGAGAAGTGGTCTGTGGTCACCACTGCAGAACCACTCGTTTATTGGGGGTGTCTTGCTAATTGCCTATAATTTCCACCTGTTGTCTATTCCATTTGCACAACAGCATGTGAAATGTATTGTCAATCAGTGTTGCTTCCTAAGTGGACAGTTTGATTTCACAGAAGTGTGATTGACTTGGAGTTACATTGTGTTGTTTAAGTGTTCCCTTTATTTTTTTGAGCAGTGTATATATATTTTTTTACCTCTATTTAACTTGGCAAGTCAGTTAAGAACAAATTCTTATTTTCAACGACGGCCTAGGAGCAGTGGGTTAACTGCCTGTTCAGGGGCAGAACGACAGATTTGTACCTTGTCAGCTCGGGGATTCAAAGTTGCAACCTTTCGGTTACTAGTCCAACATTCTAACCACTAGGCTACCCTGCCAGCCCTTGACTCCACCCAGAAAGACATTCCCTTGACTCCATCCATGTGTCCATGTTGGGACCAGAGTTGATGACATTAACCTGTTCCAGACCAGCTCTCACCCTCCCAACCCCATGAGTCAGCCAACATGCAGGGAAATGTAAGCAAGCTAAGCTCTTAAGCCCCCCAGGGGTGTCTGCTGCTCTGCTGGGCCCTGGTAGAACGTTGGGAGAACATTGGTAGAACATTCCTATAACAGGGTCTCGTGTTCTAATTCTATGGTCTGGTGCATCAGTGTGGTCTGCCGGTGAGTGGGGAACGCTCCGTCTTTCACCATCTATTTCTCAGTACTGAGACACTGGTTTGATTTTCTTAATAGGTTTTCAGTCAAAACTTTAAACATGTTAGTCATGAAGGAAGCTGTCTGGCTGTCTGGGTAGCAGAAAAATGTAAAAGGCGGCAGAACTAAAAACAGACTGTACTTTACACACACAAACACATGCACACATGCACACACGCGTAAATACTCACTACACAGATACACACACACACACGCATACACTTTCCCTCTCTCTCTCACACACACGCACAAATACACACACACTCTCGCTTTCTCTCTCTCTCTCTCTCTCTCTCTCACATACACACACACACACACACACACACACACACACACACACACACACACACACACACACACACACACACACACACACACACACATCCAGGAGGGAGTGGATGGCGAGAGCCAGAGAATTCCTTTAATCAAGCTGTTTACTCTTGGGAGATCAATGCATCACTCGCTTGGGAACATTTCTCCCCTTTTAAGAGAAAATGTGAAATTATATTAAATTAGAGGCAGCAGCAGCAGGCCTCATCAGACACTTCCAGACTAAAGACACCCTTGGTCTTGAGTCACTGTATAATTTCCATATGCAAACGTAATGCTGCTGCTGCCTGGGAGCAGACTGGGGTGACGCCGTCTCTCCCTCTCTCTCTCTCTCTCTCTCTCTCTCTCTCTCTCTCTCTCCCTGTCTCTCCCTCTCTCCCTGTCTCTCCCTCCCTCTCTCTCTCCCTCTCTCTCTCCCTCTCTCTCGCTCTCTCTCTCTTGCTCTCTCTCGCTCTCTCTCCCTCTCTCTCTCCCTCTCTCTCTCTCTCCCTCTCTCTCTCCCTCTCTCACATCTCCCTCGTTGCCCACTGAGATGTAAAGAGGAGCGTAGCGTAGCAGAGTGGGTCTAGACTTTTCAGAAAGCACCTGTTGATCATAGTGAAGTCAGAATGGCTGGGTGGGGTGGTCACAGCTACTGTACAGTGTGATATTGTCTGATACTGTTGTTCACACCAGGTACGAGGAGATATTACACATCTACAATGAGGTATAATGTAACACACACACTTATCATTTCCTTAATGGCTGACATTTCTCCATTCACCGCCTCTTTGAGTGTTTGGGCACAATAATTTGCCAAGCACACACACACACACACACACACACACACACACACACACACACACACACACACACACACACACACACACACACACACAGTGCTTTACCATACACCACAGTGCTTTACACCTCCCACCTACTGCACAGTACTGTTAGCACTAATGGGCCCAGTGGCACACCATTAAAGCCCATGTTTTAGAACTGTTGTTGTAGCTGGTTATGGAACTGTCCTTCTCTCCTTGTCAACCTGTTTATGCCTTCTGTTTCTATATTCTGTTTCTAACTCTGTTTTCTCCTCTACAGGGTAGCACACTGAGGAAGAGGAAGATGTATGAAGAGTTCCTAAGCAAGGTTTCCATCCTCGGTGAGTGTGTGCGTGTGCGTGCATACGTGTGTGTACATGTTGGTTTGTTGGAGATTGCATTTGATATGAGAGGCGTATGCGTGTTTTTATGTGCGTGTACCTGTGTGTTTTTATATGTGCGTGTACCAGTGTGTCTTTATATGTGTGTGTACCTGTGTGTTTTTATGTGTGTGTGTACCTGTGTGTTTTTATGTGTGTGTGTACCTGTGTGTTTTTATGTGTGTGTGTGTACCTGTGTGTTTTTATGTGTGTGTGTTTTTATGTGTGTGTGTGTACCTGTGTGTTTTTATGTGTGTGTGTGTACCTGTGTGTTTTTATGTGTGTGTGTACCTGTGTGTTTTTATGTGTGTGTGTGTACCTGTGTGTTTTTATGTGTGTGTGTTTTTATGTGTGTGTGTGTACCTGTGTGTTTTTATGTGTGTGTGTGTACCTGTGTGTTTTTATGTGTGTGTGTGTGTACCTGTGTGTTTTTATATGTGTGTGTGTACCTGTGTGTTTTTATGTGTGTGTGTGTGTACCTGTGTGTTTTTATGTGTGTGTGTGTGTGTGTGTGTGTGTGTGTGTGTGTACCTGTGTGTTTTTATATGTGTGTGTGTGTGTGTGTACCTGTGTGTTTTTATATGTGTGTGTGTACCTGTGTGTTTTTATGTGTGTGTGTGTACCTGTGTGTTTTTATGTGTGTGTGTGTGTACCTGTGTGTTTTTATGTGTGTGTGTGTACCTGTGTGTTTTTATATTAAATCAAATCAAAGTGTATTGGTTGCGTACACAGATTTGCAGATGTTATCGCAGGTGCAGAGAAATGCTTGTGTTTCTAGCTCTAACAGTGCAGTAATACCTAGCAATAAAAAACAATACACACATATAATCAAAAAATCAAAAAATAATACATATCAAAATGAGCAATGTCAGAGTCCAGAATATAAATATATACACTGAGTGTACAAAACATTAAGACCAAATAAATACATGCA